>NC_056742.1:500562548-500705048 GCF_019279795.1 Protopterus annectens
CACTTCATGAGCATGCAGGCTTTTATTTCTTCATCTGAGAAACAAAGACAAGTTCAGACTGAAACATCTGCTGCTCTGATTGCTTGGCTGTGTGAGTCTGAGGGGGTAGAGAGGCAATGCTGACAAGCTTTCCATATCGACTTTAAAGGGTAGGCATTCTTTCGGCAGGTTTGGATGAGATCATCTCTCATTCAAATTGGTGTCTTTTTAAACATACACTGCATACTTGAAGAAAAAAATGCGTTTATCTGTATGTTGGATCTCTTATCATTTGACTAAAATCTGCCTTAGGATGCAATCTGGAACCTAAAGAGCACAGATAAGGTGACTGTGTAGCTTTATACCTTGCGGGGGCATTTGATATGGATGCGAATCTGATGGCGAAAGGCCATTGTATGGTTGGAAGGTGTTATAGAAAAAATGAGTGTCTTCTAATGTTCTCTTCCTGTTACAATTCCCATAAATCTAAAGCATCTGCAAAGTGTCACTAGTCTGAACATGTCCTCTTTCACTACCAGCATGAGAAAAAATGAAACAGAAACAAAAGTAGATTTTACTGCATGTGAAATCAGATTGTGGAAATGCTAACGTGTCTTCATACATAGTAGAAATGCTTAGATTAAGGGATTTTTTAAATGTGTTTGTTAATATTTTTCAAACATGCCCCTAGTCACAAGAGTATCTATTTATGTATGTGTTTATGAATGTGTGTGTGTGTGTGTGTGTGTGTGTGTGTGTGTGTATATATATATCTATATATATATATATATATATATATATATATATATATATATATATATATATATAAAGTTGTAAAACTATGGTTGAGACCATAAGATCGAAGTTTTGAAAGTTCAAACTGTTTAAATGGAAATCGCCGTACAGAGTGAATGGTATGTTTACCATTTTCCTCACTGTAGTGTGATCTTGAAGTTGGTATATTTAATTAGCAGGGAGTGTGGGGGGGTTCAGGGAACTTGCCTCCCTGCAAAAACGTAAAAAAAGAATGTTTGTTTTTATTCTTTTTAATTACATTTTGAAATTTCAAAACTTTGATCTTATGGTCTCGGCCATAAGAAATTCAAAGTTTTGAAACTTTGAAATTTAGAAGTAGACCCATACATTATCTATCTATCTATCTATCTATCTATCTATCTATCTATCTATCTATCTATCTATCTATCTATCTATCTGTGTGTGTGTGTGTGTGTGTGTGTGTGTGTGTGTGCGCGTGTGTGTGTGTGTGTGTGTGTGTGTGTGTATGTGTGTGTGTGTGTGTGTAAGCATGTTTATATTTACTAATGTAAGTTTTTCCCTTCTAGAGTATTTCCAGACTGAGCCTGCAATATATTACAGTAAAATTAGATAGATATTAAATATAAGCAGCGAGCAAATTGAAAAATGCTAAAAGGTTAATAATCAGTACAAATGAGTAGAAGTTATGTACAATATATACAAATTCTGAAAGAAAAAACATTCTTATTATTCCCATCTTTTACCCTGAGGAATCAAAATGACAGGATGAAAACGAGTTTTTGTGGAAGTTAACTTATGAGGAGGAGTGGGCTCTGTGTATTTTTATGACTATAATATATGTATGCATTGACATTTTAAATTAGCCAAGTAAGCTGCATGTTTTTTTTAATGTGAGTGGAAGGAAACCTGTGGTTGTTAAGTAGAACTCACCTTCTTATTGCTAAACCATTTGTATATACCTTCAGGCATCACAAAATATATGGAAATGCTTGTGTTGCCTCAAAAAGTTCCCATGTGTCTTGTAAAATTTGAGATTTTGCTACAAAGTATTAGAGAATAAAGTAACAAAGCAATGTTTGCTATGAAAACTACAAGATTAAATAGCCTTTGGAAATGTATTTTAAAAATATTTTTCTTATACTATGTTATTTGCTAAGATCTAAAGCCATTCTCTTGATTTGAAACCACTGTATTTGACTATTTATTTGTCTATATATTTATTTATTAGCCAGAATGGTTCACTATGAGCCCCTTTTCAGTGGAATCACAGGGAGATGATATCAACAAGTAAAATTACTTAAACACCAGATTTTAAAGTTACATTCAGATTTACACTAGTGTAGCCCAGATACAGATTTGCTGTATCCAGGATTTTTTGTAAGCTTCTGAGCAGTGCTCTTCAAATTTTTTCTCTTAGATTTGCTTGTTCTCTGCTCTCCTGCACTTTTATTAGCTTATTAGTCTAACATTTTAAACTATTCCCAGTGCCTGAAAGTCTGCTCTTCAAATTTTCCCTTAGAACTAGTTGGTTTCTCAGTAGTAGCACTAAAATCTGAATCTCTGTGACTAGCACTTACTCTAAAACCTGCTGGAAAGCACTAGGAAGCCTTAAACTGATACAAGCACTCAATTCTCCTTGTTAATAAGGAGAAATTAATTGTGGCACTAAACAGCCTATAATTGCAAAGTACCTTGTCAAGGTAAAGGAAAACAGCTCTTGTACTTTATAAAAGAAACACCAAACCAGGCATGTCCAAGGATCAGCTTCTGGTGATTTCTCCTGTCCACCTGGTGAAGCTGGGCATACTGGGGCAATGCAGCAATTGCCTCATGTACACAGACAACCCTCTTTTCCTACCACCCAGCACTAAAACCTGTGAGAGATGCACTTACATAGCCAAACTGGAAACAAAGCTCTCTCCAGCCAAGATTGTGCTAGACAGTCAAGAGGAGAAGGTTAACACCTACACTACACCTCAAGCAGCACATAGCCCTTCATTACCCACACCACCAACACCCACACATAGCAACATTAAATCCACATATGTGGAGGCCCTTAACTGTAACCTGTCCAAGCAACAAGGACCTCCAAAGCTGAAATGCAAACAAACACTAATCACAACCAAAGCAACACATAGCTCAAAACACCAGTGTGCCACCAAACAAAAGCCCCTTAAGGCAAGACAACGTACCCAACACTTTAGTCATAGGTGACTCTATAGTCAGGCACATTCATGTCCCACTCACCAGGCTAAACAAGGAGAAAGTTACTGTCAGCTGCCTGTCGGATGCCAAGATTCGCCACATAACGCATGCAGTCAAGTCACTCCACAACAAGTACAAATATGACTCTGTCATTGTCCATGTTGGAGTGAATGACTTGAGATGTACCTCCCTGGACTACATGAAAAAAGACATGGAAGAGCTCTCGGATCATGTGGCCCAGGCAGGTATGACCCTAGCCCTGAGTAGCATCCTGTCTTCACCCAGAATGATACCACAGTATAAGGACAAAATGATTGACTTCATCAATTGGCTAAGTTTCTGGTGTCATTCAAAGGGGATCCAGTATCTGTCTGCCTGGGACGACATGATCGACAAACCATGATGCTTTGCCAGAGATGGTCTGCACCTGTCGCCCCTGGGATTCAGGTTACTGGCTAAGGCTCTTGCCACCCCTATAGTGCCTTTTTAGGCAAGGCTCAAAGGACAAAACCACCACTGTAACAGATATAAGCATGCAAAATCTGAAGGTAATGCTACTCTGTTAGAAGTCTAAACCTCAAAATGCACTCTCTTGAGGCACTCCTAAAAATTTAGAACATCAATATCTGTGCAGTAACTGAGACCTGGTTCAAGGCTCCAGAGAGCACCCCTGCAATACCAGGCTACAACTCTTACCACACTTTTTGGCCACCAAACCAGGACCGAAGCACTGAAGACGGAGGAGTGTCCATATTCACCAATGATATTCACACCTCTAGGCTAGTTGCCCAACACAATACATCTGAAATTCTACAGGTGCAACTAACATTAGGTAAGACTGCAATCCAAATTGTAGCTTGCTACAGATCCCCCACCATGCCCCAAGATTTTCACTACACCTTTCTAAACATACTGGAAAATATTAAGATACAACCAAACACCCTAATACTGGGTGATTTCAACTACCCTGCCATTAATTGAGAAAACTACTTGGGTACCAACACCTTTGCCCAACGGTTCTTGGAATTCATAAATTCCAATGCCCTGGATCAACTAATCCATAGTCCCACCAGGGGCTCCAATATCCTAGATCCTAGATATGGGAGATCGATGCTCCACGTCAGTGGTCACCCCCTCACTGCTCAGGTCTGACCATAAGCTAATCACCCTTGATGTCCACATCCCACCCCCCAGTAGGGAAACCTGCATAAAAAACTTTTCCAAATCCAACTTCATGCTACTCAAGTCAGAAGTGACAAATTTCATGACACCCATGCAAACGGGAACTGAAAGTTCAGCTGCTGAGTCCTACACTAAGACACTGTACGAGCACATCCACTCATGCATGAATCATGCCATTCCAAATAGAACCAAGATGGTCTCCTCCAAAAAAAGGAACCAAATCTGGTGGTCCCATGCCAAAACCAAACTATACAACAGAAGGAAGAAACTGTTGCAGAAAAGAGGAGAATCCCAGGATGCAAAAAACTCCCTCACCAGCCTCAGTAAGAAGCTGAGATCCCTCATAAAATCCTCCAAAGCTAGTTACGAAAATAAAATTGCCAAAGATTCCAAAGACAACCACAAAACATTCTATAGTTATGTCAAGAATCTAAATGGCAATGCTCAGATCTGCTCTGAGCTGTAACAGAATGGCATTAAATATACTGATCCCAAGGATATTGCCAATATCCTGGCAGATCGATTCAGGGCCAACTTCACCATCCTCTCACCCCCTTAATGGCCCATCTCAATACCAAAAGATTGCCAAATTCTGGTAATCACGGCCACACAGGTAAAAAATACACTCTCCAAAGCTAAGAATACAACATCCATGGGACCAGAAGACATCCTGGGCTGTGTACTACATGACTTACAAAATGAACTGGCACATCACCTAAGTGTCATGTTTAATCATAGCCTCACCTCAGTCTTCTTGCCCAATGAGTGGCACACAGCTACAGTTATCCCACTCCACAAGGGGGGATCCACCTTGGATCTTGGGAACTATCGTCACATCAGTCTGACGAGTCTGATCTGCAAAGCCATGGAACGCATTATCATGGAACTTATAAACAAAGACATTGGCAACCTTCAAACATTGAACCCCGCCCAGTCTGGTTTCGTAAAGGACCAATCTTGTCTCCTCAACCTGATTGACTTCTTTGAATCAATCTCCAGACCTGTGGATGAGGGTAAGGTGGTCCACACAGCCTAGCTGGACCTCACCAAGGCCTTCTAAACCATCCTCCACCCTGGAATCATAGATAAACTTACTAAGCTGGGCATTAATCCCTATGTCACTCGATGGGTTGCCAACTGGCTTACTGCCAGAACCCACACTGTAAAAGTAGCCAACTCAAAATCCAGCTCCAGACAAGTGACAAGCGGAGCACCTCAGAGCTCAGTACTGAGACCACTCTTGTTTGGCATCTACTTCTCTGAAGTACAGGTCAGCACTAAGGGACTCTGGTTAACAGAGTTCACAGATGACTGCAAACTGGGAGCCATTATTGAATCCCCAAATGATGTGGATATTCTACAAAAAGAGCTTACAGAAACAGATGCTTGGTGCCAGAGCCATGGGCTTAAGCTCAGTGCCAAGAAATGTACAGTTATCCCTTTTGGGAAAAAACATGTACCTATGAATTACCACATAAGTGGCAGTATACTAAACACTGAAAGTGTGATAAGGGACTTAGAGACACAGGTGGACAGTGGTCTCACCTTCGGTAACCACATAGCCACAACAGTCAGGAAATCCTTCTATGTGGCACACCTCATCACTAAGGGCTTCTCATCCAGAAAAAAGGAAGTCATTTTCCCACTGTACTCATCCCTCATTAGACCCATTATAGAGTACAATGCCCTGTTTGGTATGTACCTCACAAGACATCTGCAACAACTGGAAAGGCCACAGAAATGCCTCACTAAAAGAATCACAGGCCTAAAGCAGATGCCCTGTGCTGACCATCTAAAAAAATCCAGCTATACTCTGTCACGTATCACCTACTCAGAGGTGATCTCTGCTTAACATACAAGGCTATGTCAAACTCAGTGCTGTTGGACATGCTACAGTTAAAGAAATCCCAATCCCTCAGAGACATACACTCCAGGGATCTAAACCTTGTCATCACAATAAACAAAACATGGGGGAGAGATAGGTTCCTGACCCATAGACTCCCCATACTCTGGAATAGACAGCACATACATATCAAGCTGAGCACCTCTTTGGCCCTCTTCAAAAGGAACTTTGATAATTGGATGGGAAATAGGAAATTCAGATCATGTCACTGCTAGACAGGGGTGCAGGGAAGTAAATATTCTGGGAAGAAATATCCAGGGAATTGTTATGGCTAGGCTTGTATAGGCCCTAGGGCTGATAGCCTAATACCAACCTATGAAGACTTCAGAGTGTTTTCAGTAGAGGCTTTGGGCAGTATTCATAGTCCAGGGCTTCGCATTTTTGTAATGGTGATCTGCAAAGAGCAGAGCTACATGGATATGCAAATCACACATTCTCAGCTTGAATATCTACATGCAAAGGAGTTGTTTTAATCACGCCCCCCATTGCAAAGTGTAACATGTTTAATGCATAAGTGGTAGTATGAGTACAAGTCATGCTCATGAATCTATAATTAGTTAATTTGCATACTAAGCATGTAAATAGCTCTCAACTTATGCCACGAAGCAAAATGTTTCCAAGAGAATACAGAAATGAGAGGGGAGATCGGATGGTGCTTGTGCATACCTAGACATTTTACTGAATGGGTCAATAGGGTAAATGTTTCATGTTGTTGCCTGAGCATACTTGGACATGCTCCTGAAGGAGTTACTTGAGGAAATAATTTGTTTATCAGGGACATGCTTGTGCATACAGGGTCAGACTGTTGAAGTGATTACTGGGCAAAATGATTTATTGTATCATTTTAGTGCTTGTGCATACTTAAGCATAACTAATGAAGGTGTTGCTGCCTGCCGGGGCAAATAATTCATTTTTGTGTTGGGGAAGTGTTTGTGCATACAGTATACTTGGACAAACTACTAAAGGGATGGCTGGAGACAAGCTTGTGGATTGCAACTCCAGTAACAAAGGTGAAGCATTGCTTTTAACAATGGATGTGTGTACCACAGTAATGTCAGACTATGAATTATAAAACTGCCTTATTAGCATACTACACTTTACAACATTTCTCATTTGCATCTCATTATTTTTAAGGCATTTTGCATTACTGTAAATGGCCTCTATGAATCTCACCTTTGCTACACTTATTCATAAGTATTAGGAATACCCCTAGCACATTTGCGCAAGTGACTATGAACATCGGCCTTTGTTTGTTTGTGCAGAGGACTAAAGTTCAGCATCAGACTTGTTATTGAGCTGCTTATTGTGCCAAGGGTACAGGGTTTGAATCTTTCTACCTCCATTTGCCAGCTGTGTGACCTAGAGCAAGTCACTTAACCATACAGAACATTGGGGCAGATTAGAATTTAGGCTAGGCTGCTTAATGGTCTCCTGGACTGCAGGCATAGTAAGTACCTATGAACATACATCTTTTTGGAAGAACCTCATTATTGGTCATTGTTGTTCTTCAGATCTGTAAACACATTTATCTTTTGGTCACAGGTTCTATTGTAGTCCTTGGCTTTAACTGATTGTAGATCCTTTTATCCAGTGTGTTGATTGACACTCCTGAATCCATAAGCAGATTTATGTTTCTCTTATGAGCTTCTGTTTCTGGTTTATTCCTTTTTAAACAACTTTAACTTTGACATACAAAGTGACATAGGTACATATATACTGAACACACTCGAACTCCTCCAATTCCATACGAACAACTAAAACAAGAAAATACAGTCCTGTTCTTATCAAATGACCACAAGCGGACAATGACTTAATGCTTTCATTCACTTTTAATTGTGAACTTCTTCAGAAACAAAAACATGCCCTACCCAAGCTTCCTTTTATATCAAATAAAACAATTGTAAATAATGTAAATACTAAGTATTCATAAAATAATGTATGACTTAATCAGTGTTTGTGTTTTAAAAAACATTTTATATTTATAGTCTCATTGAGACCGGGTGCACTATCTGCACCTAGATACAACTGCCAAAAAGCCTCTTTGCACTCTAATATGTCATTTGTGTCTCTATTTAAAGGTTCTTTATCCAACTTTTCTAATACAAAGAATTCAAACTTTTTAAAATCTGTACATATAGCTGCATGTCTAGATAGTGAATTAGTTCTATCTTTCTTCTTAATAGCCAAATTATGTTCGTATATTCTTCGTTTCAAATTTCTTATTGTCTTACCTATATAGCAACTATCACAGGACAAACATGCTGCTATGTAAACTACCTGTTCACTATTGCAAAAAGTGATGTTATAATAACTAAGGGTGACAAATGAAGAATTTGTTATGAACCTACATTGTATTTCCTGATTATAACAAAGATTTGATGTTAACTATTTTCTTATATGTAAATCTAGGTTTGAATCCTAATCTAGCCACTAAATCTTTGTTACCTAGAATTATTTTCCAATTATTCTCTATGATACTTTTGATGCCATAGTGTCTTTCGACTTTATACAATTTGTAGGTCCTTGTATCATAGCCTCTAGAAACAAAAAGGCCCCTTAGGAACTGAACTTCTTCTCTAAATATGTTGTCATCTGATGTCAGCCTACTTAAACGGATAATCTGCCCTTTAACTACCCCCGTCTTCATATGTTGTGGGTGTGCACTATCTCTATGCAAATATCGGTTGGCAAACACTGGTTTCCTATAGATCTTACTTACAAATTTTTTATTTTCTTTATCAATTTGAATGTTTAAATCCAAGTAATTTATAGATTCACCGAAACCACTTATTTTGAATTTTGATTAATAAATTCCTCTTGGTTTCCTTTCCAAATGAAAAACAAATTGTCTATAAACCTATGATAAATTTGTACTTTATCAAAACTTAAATTTGCACTCCCAGTTTGCCATAACCAAGTTTTGCAAAGGATGGTGCAACTGCCCCATGCACACAGATGTCTGTTTATAAAATTCCTTGATGAATTTAAAATAATTGTTTTTTTTCTCCTGTAAAGTCAGTATGATTTACCTTCTATTTTGTAATTTCACAAAATTTCTAGCAAGTGCCAAGAATCTCTGAGATAGTATCTAGATTTTTGAACTACTGGGTTTAATATATAGTCTAACCATATTGAAATATTCTCAGTTTTAGAATTCTTTGCAGAAATAATTGGTCTAAATGGAGGATTTTTACTGTCTGTTTGAATTTTAGGAATTCCAAATGAATAGTTCTCAGTATCTAATTCTCCTTGGCTAAACATTAACTTTATTTCTCCAATGCTAACACGCTGATAAACACCTTTATCATTGAGCATATGTTCTATTGCCCTATCATAATCTGTTGTGTTCATTAATACAATTTTACCTCCTTTATCTACTCTCATTGTTCTGATTTTCCTGTTTCTACTTATATCTACTAAAGCTCGATGCTCATCATTGTTTATTTTTCTAAATTCTTTTCACAAATGGATAGAAAGGTGTGGAGGGTTGAAAGTACTTGGTTTTGAAAGTTTATTGCCTGGACTTGTGTCTGTACTCTTCAAACTGTCCTGCATAATATAACTAAGGTTTAATTTTCTCAAGTACAATCTGAAATCAATCAAAAGTTTGCCTATATTCATTTTTGCAGCAGGAATAAATGAAAAACCCTTCTTTAATACACTTTGAAGTTCTACCGACAAACTAATGTCTGATAGATTTACAATGTCCAAACCATATCTTTCAGTAATCTCATTTACCACTCTTTTCTGTTTTTCCCTTTGCCTTTCCCCTTCCACCTTGTCTAGTAACCAAATCACTGTAATCTAAGTGAATGTATAAAGCGGAAAATTGTGCCACAGGGGTTGCGAACAGCTAAGTTTCCGAACTGTGTTGTTCCAGGGGATGAATTGAGTAAAACTTTGGTCGAGTTATACAATGAGACTGGTCTAAAAATGATGGGTATTTTGGTATCACACTACACAAAGAAATGAACATAATTAAAGAGACTATCAGTAGTGTGGATGAAAAAATCTAAGGCTTTGGCTGTTTTAAAGATTTTTTGGAACTCTATAATGGCTTAGAAGCGAAAGTAGATAGGCATAGAGCTACAATTATCTTTAGAAAACAGTCCAAACTCAAAAGAGACATAAATGGCTATAGGTCAAATTGTGCATATATTGCCTTTGATAACACACAAATTACAACTGATAACAACGACAGTGATTTGGTTACTAGACAAGGTGGTACTCAACTGACTGGTAACACAGACAGGGTTTCGGCATCAACATCTGACAGAAATATGGAGAGTACACCAATTATCAGTAGTAACAACAAAAAAGATGGGTTCACATTGAAAGACTGTTTGGTAGTGGATCAAAATACAACTGACAATGACAATAGACCAAGTTATGCACAAGTAGCCTGTACTGAAAGTAGTAACATCGGGTGTGACAACGGCCCTTTTTTGATGGAAGGGCAAGGAAAGTGGTACAACACAACACAAAACAAGGGGAAAGGGAAAGGGAAAAACAGAAAAGAGTGGTAAATGAGATTACTGAAAGATATGGTTTGGACATTGTAAATCTATCAGACATTAGTTTGTCGGTAGAACTTCAAAATGTATTAAAGAAGGGTTTTTCATTTATTCCTGCTGCAAAAATGAATATAGGCAAACTTTTGATTGATTTCAAATTGTACTTGAGAAAATTAAACCTTAGTTATATTATGCAGGACATTTTGAAGAGTACAGACACAAGTCCAGGCAATAAACTTTCAAAACCAAGTACTTTCAACCCTCCCCTACAAACCACATTACACACCTTTCTATCCATTTGTGAAAAAGAATTTAGAAAAATAAACAATGATACCTTTACAGACAATCTTAATGTAGAAGAGCATCGAGCTTTAGTAGATATAAGTAGAAACAGGAAAATCAGAACAATGAGAGTAGATAAAGGAGGTAAAATTGTATTAATGAACACAACAGATTATGATAGGGCAATAGAACATATGCTCAACGATAAAGGTGTTTATCAGCGTGTTAGCATTGGAGAAATAAAAAAGAGTTACAACAATAAAGATGTAATGCTTTTTGATATGTTTAGCCAAGGAGAATTAGATACTGAGAAGTATTCATTTGTGCAAGTGGAACATCCAAAGGTAGCTACATTATTTGGAATTCCTAAAATTCAAACAGACAGTAAAACTCCTCCATTTAGACCAATTATTTCTGCAAAGAATTATAAAACTGAGAATATTTCAATATGGTTAGACTATAAATTAAACAAAGTAGTTCAAAAATCTAGATACTATCTTAGAGATTCTTGGCACTTGCTAGAAATTTTGTGAAATTGCAAAATAGAAGAAGAAGACATTTATTTTGGTACTTTAGATGTAAAGTCTCTTTACACTTCCATTGAGCAAGAGGCAGGTATAGAGTATCTCAGAGAATATTTAGTAAATTATACTGACTTTACAGGAGAAAAAATAAACACCATTTGTAACATGATGGAATTGGTATTAGCAAACAATTATTTTAAATTCAACAAGGAATTTTATAAACAGACATCTGGTGTAGCCATGGGGCAAGGGTTGCACCATCCTTTGCAAACTTGGTTATGGCAAACTGGGAGTGCAAATTTCTTGAAAAACATCCAAGTTTTGATAAAGTACAAATTTATCATAGGTTTATAGACAATTTGTTTTTCATTTGGAAAGGAAACCAAGAGGAATTTATTAATTTGACACAAGATTTAAATACGACGACAGAATTTTTAAAATTCAAAATAAGTGGTTTCGGTGAATCTATAAATTACTTGGATTTAAACATTCAAATTGATAAAGAAAATAAAAATTTTGTAAGTAAGATCTATAGGAAACCAGTGTTTGCCAACCAATATTTGCATAGAGATAGTGCTCACCCACAACATATGAAGGAGGGGTAGTTAAAGGACAGATTATCCGTTTAAGTAGGCTGACATCAGATGACAACATATTCAGAGAAGAGGTTCAGTTCCTAAGGGGCCTTTTTGTTTCTAGAGGCTATGATACAAATTGGTTAAAAAAGATAGAAAAGGAAGTATTGCTTTTGAGAAGTGGGGTTGCATCTCCTATTTTAAGTTCTACAGACATTGCAGTAGGACCTACAAATTGTATAAAGTCGAAAGACACTATGGAGTCCAAACATATTGCCAGTAAGGACTATATGATAGCCTTCTCACTTCCAATAGTTAGTGAAATGTGGTACATCAAAAGTATCATAGAGAATAATTGGAAAATAATTCTAGGTAACAAAGATTTAGTGGCTAGATTAGGATTCAAACCTAGATTTACATATAAGAAAATAGTTAACATCAAATCTTTGTTATAATCAGGAAATAAGGACAATGTCAGTTCAGTCATGTTAAGAAGTAACAAAAAAGGTACTTATGCATGTCGCAACTGTAAACAATGTAGGTTCATAACAAATTCTTCATTTGTCACCCTTAGTTATTATAACATCACTTTGTGGGCAAAAGACTATTGCAATTGCAATAGTGAACAGGTAGTTTACATAGCAGCATGTTTGTCCTGTGATAGTTACTATATAGGTAAGACAATAAGAAATTTGAAACGAAGAATATACGAACATAATTTGGCTATTAAGAAGAAAGATAGAACTAATTCACTAGCTAGACATGCACCTATATGTACAGATTTCAAAAAGTTTGAATTCTTTGTATTAGAAAAGTTGGATAAAGAACCTTTAAATGGAGACACAAATGACATATTAGAGTGCAAAGAGGCTTTTTGGCAGTTGTATCTAGGTGCAGATAGTGCACCCGGTCTCAATGAGACTATAAATATAAAATGTTTTTTAAAACACAAACACTAATTAAGTCATACATTATTTTATGAATACTTAGTATTTACATTATTTACAATGGGTTTTAGTAATGTTTTAACTGAAAAACAAATGTGTACAAATTATTGTTGATTTTGAACAGATTATGTCATTTCCTGTGAAGTCATTGTTTTATTTGATATAAAAGGAAGCTTGGGTAGGGCATGTTTTTGTTTCTGAAGAAGTTCACAATTAAAAGTGAATGAAAGCGCTAAGTCAATGTCCGCTTGTGGTCATTTGATAAGAAGAGGACTGTATTTTCTTGATTTAGTTATAGGTACATATATAGTAATAGAAAAGAAAACAAACCATATACTGATATTTATTTTGTCATTTTCATACACTTTAACAATTTTCATTCACTCCAACATTATATAAAATGTCCACTTCCTGATTTCACGTACATTTAATTCCTTCTTCTCCATCTTAATATTATTCTGCACATATTGTTCCCACAAATTCCCTTTCTTCTATGTAATTTGCTCTTTTCCTTTTCCAAAAATTCCACTTGCAGTTATTTTATGTCCTTTACAATATTTAGAACTTTAATTACATCTCCTTCTTCTGTCATGTTGCTTTTTTACTTTGAAAATATCTATTTTTGATATTATACCATTCTGTTCTCTGTTTTCCCATTAAGTTCCTGTCCTGCCTTAGTTTTGATCAATTTATTGTTATGAAGAAATGCTTTAGCTTTTTCCATTTTAACATATTTCGTTTATCAAAGCACAATCAGCTCTGTGTGTGTGGAATTCCCACCATGATTTCAGCATGGTGAGCCTGTGTTGTGTTTTATACTGTTGGTTTCTGCTATATCGTATACTTTCTGTCTTTGACCTACTGCTGTTGTCTTGTACAATATGATTGCCTTAACTCTGTCATATTGTATTGCCTTGGCTTGCCCTTCTGAAAAAGGATTTCTCTTTCGTTTGCACTAAGCACATTTGTCATGTCTATGAGAAATGATGTCTTTGCTGCCTCTTTGCAGCATAATGCAGTCATACTAATGACACCAATATCTGCAAACTCTCATCTGCTGTCCTCCTTTTGATAAAGCCCTCAGCTCCATTCCAGCTAGGATTAGGATGTACCCTTCTATTGTGTTGGAGAGTATCTTACCCAAGATTTTTGTGTCGACATTAAGTACTGATACAGGATTATAATTACCGATCTCCACTTTATCCTGATTCCACTCTGACAGCTCTTTCACTTATGCCAATGCAGATGAGTTCAGCAAAACATAGTCCTCCCTTAAATCACTGAAAACATTCCTCACCTCCTCGTAAGTGTCAGTTTGAAGGCTCTTCCTTGCTAGCTTTCCATTCTGCAGGGATTGTGCTGCCATCTTCCCTTCCTGCAGCTCAAGCTCTTTCTCCAGAACTTTCTCCTGCTTATTTGTTAATGTTAGCCCCTTACATCCCACCTAGACTTGTTATTTTTTCTTCCTTGTACATCATTAGGTATGCTCATCCATAGAATTCATTTGTCACCTTTTCAACAGAGCGCAAACAAAGTATATCAACTTAAGGCCAACACATTGCATACCAGTGTAGCAGATGGCTTCTTGTTAACAATTTGCATTTCCTTTGCCCCCGAGCGTGCCTGTCAACTGCTTTCTTGCTACTTAAACCTGCTTCTGTTTGCAGCACATTCTGTTCATTCCAGTTTCAGTGCCTTACTGGGTGTTATTTCTGATCTGCTTCCCTTACTGACTTTGTGTCAGGCTACGATCTCTAAGCATTCTGGTTTACTGATCTCCAAGAAAGATGAGTGAGGACGCTGCTCACAATGCATAACGAAGAACCAAATACATCGAGTAGCGAGCTGAGGACTGGAGTCGATGCAGTGGTAATAGCTTCACATATAAAATAATAATGTCAATGAAACAATGAACAAATCCACGCCAAAAGGAAATTAAAACAATACAAAAATGTATTTAAGTTTATATTCCAGTAAAACAAAGTTTAGTTAAGTGCTTTCATCTCATACCTTGAGTCTTACTCAGAACTACCAAATAATGATGTAATTTCCTTTTATACCTGGAATTCAAACCCCTTATCAGTTAAATTGAATAATAAACAAAAAAAATCAAATAATACTAGAAACCATTAATTCCAACGTAAAAAACAAGATATAAAATATGTAGTGCATGGGTGTTAACACATCAATGAAAAAATACATCCCTGTATAAAATAATGGTAAATACTAATAATCTTAAAATGCTGTAAACATCTTTCTACAAGGTGATAATTTAGCTGCATTAAGTTTTAATACAGGCTTAATTGATATAAATTCATTAAGGCTCATCAGAAAGGAGGCACTTTTTCTTAGCTGCCATAATAACGTTTGATGTTCCAGGCTTCATTCCCATTCTCACTCTCTGGGGGGTCATGGGGGGTCAGGTAAGACCCTTCCAAATGTAGCAAACTTAAAACAATCAAATCCTCAACATACCACTCAATGTTTGTAAAGGGCATTGTTTGTATTTTGGGTGGATATATTGTAAACATGTTCATAGACCCTCTTCTTAAGCTGTCTTTCTGTCTTCCCAATGTAGAATGAAGGGCATTGGGTACACTTTGCTATATAAACCACACCTTTGGTTAAACAATTACCTCTTAATAACCTAATAACCTGATAGCAGTGTGTGCCCAATATTTTCTAAGGTCAGCACTTCCCTCTCAAAAATACAGGGGCATTGGTTACAGGCTCCGCATGTGGTTCATAGGTTCATAGGTAGGTACTAGGCTATTGGCCCTAGGGTCTATATAAGCCTAGCCAAAGTACCCTGGCTTTCACCACCCAAGAAAATTATTTTCCTGTGCCACTGTCGAGAAGAGCCACAGAAGTGATCCCCGGGGTGAATTTCCTATCTCCCATCCAATCATCAAGATTTTTCTTGAAGAGTGCTAATGAGGAGCTTTGTTTGATAAAGATAGGTAGTTTGTTCCAGAGTATGGGAAGTCTCTGGGACAGGAATCTATCCCTCCAGCATGTTCTGTTTATTGTGGTGACAAGGTTTAGGTTCCTAGAGCATGTAGCTCGTTGGGATTGGGATTTCTTTAAGTGGAGCATGTCTAAAAGCTCTGGGTTTGACATAGCTTTGTGTGTTAGGCAGAGATCGCCTCTGAGTAGGTGATATGCAATGGAGTAAAGCTGCAGTTTTTTGAGATGATCTGCATAGGGCCTCTCCTTGAGGCTGGTAATCCTCTTTGTGAGGTATTTCTGTGGCCTTTCCAGTTGTTGTAGATGTCTTGTGAGGTACATACCAAAAGGGGCATTGTACTCTATAATGAGTCCACTGAGTGATGAGTAAAGGGGAACAATAACCTTTTTTTTCCTGGATGAGAACCTTTTGTGATGAGGTGTGCCACGTAGAAGGATTTCCTGACTACTGTGGTGATGTGATTATCAAAGGAGAGACTACTATCCACCTGTGTCCCAAGGTCTCTTATCACACTTTCGGTGTTAAGTAGACTATCACCTATGTGGTAGTTCATGGGTACTGAGTTTTTACCAAAAGGGATGACAATGCACTTTTTGGCATTGAGCTTGAGGCCATGGCTTTGACACCAGGCATCTGTCTCAGCTAGGCCCTTTTGTAGAATGTCCACATCTTTTGGAGTTTTGATTATGGCTCTCAGTTTGCAGTCATCCGTGAACTTTGTCAGCCAAAGACCTTCTGTGTTGGCCTGTACTTCAGAGAAGTAGATACTAAACAGGAGAGGACCCAGGACTGAACCCTGTGGTACTCCACTTGTCACTGGTCTGAAGTTGGATTTGGAGTCTGCTACTTTCACAGTGTGGGTTCTCTCAGTGAGCCAGTTAGCAACCCATCTTGTGACATAGGGATTTATACATTTAGTGAGTTTATCTATAATTCCAGAGTGGTGGATGGTGTTGAAAGCCTTGGTGAGATCCAGATAGGCTGTGTGAACCACCTTACCCTCATCTACGGCTTTGGTGACCGCTTCAAAGAAGTCTATCAGGTTTAGGAGACATGATCTGCCTTTTACAAACCCGAACTGGGTGGGGTCCTGAGTTTGGAGATTACCAATGTCATTGTTTATAAGTTCCATGATGATACGTTCCATAGCCTTGCAGACCAGGCTCGTTAGGCTAATGGGGCAGTAGTTTCCGGGGTCTGTGGTGGCTCCCCCTTTGTGGAGTGGGATAACTGTCACTGTGCGCCATTCAGAGGGCACATAGCCTGAGGTGAGGCTATGATTGAACATGGTACTTAGGTGGGGTGCCAGTTCGTTATGTAGTTCACATAGAACACAGCCTGGGATGTCGTCAGGTCCCATGGATGCTGTGTTCTTGGCTTTGGATAATGTGTTTTTTACCTGTGCAGCCGTGATTACAGAAGCTTTGCATTCTTTTGGTATAGAGATGGGCCCTTTAGGGGATGACAGGGGAGTAAAGTTAGCACTGAACCTATCTGCCAGGATGTTGGCAATACCAGTTGGTTCTGTATATTTAGTGCCATTGTGCTGTAACTCAGAGCAGATCTGAGTGTTGCCATTGAGATTCTTGACATAGCCATAGAATGATTTGTGGTTGTCTTTACAGTGAGTGGTGATTTTGTTTTCATAACTAGCTTTGGAGGTTTTTATGAGGGATCTCAGCTTCTTACTGAGGCTGACCAGGGAGTTTCTCCAATCATGGGATTTTACTCTTTTTTGCAACAGTTTCTTTCTTCTGTTGTAGAGTTTGTTTATGGCAGGGGACCACCAGATTGGCTTCCTTTTTTGGAGGATAGCATCATGGTTCTGTTAGGGATTGCACGATCCATGCACTCGTGTAAGTGCTTATAAAGTGCATTTGTGTAGGATTCAGCAGTCATACCTCTATTGTCCATCAGCATGGGTGTCGTGAAGTTTGCCACTTCTGTCTTAAGAAGTGTGAAGTTGGCTTTGGAGAAATTTTTTTTACTGTGGTTTCCCTAATGGGGGGTGTGGGAGGGATGTGGATGTCTAGGGTGATTAGCTTGTGGTCAGATCTGACCAACGAGGAATTGACCTCTGGTGTGGAGTACTGTTTGCCCATGTTAGTAATAACCAGGTCTAGGATATTGCTGCCCCTGGTGGGGGTGTGGATAATTTGATCCATGGCATTGGAATTTATGAATTCCAGAAAACGTTGAGCACAAGAGTTGGTACATGAGTAGTTTTGCCAGTTAATGGTAGGGTAGTTGAAATCGCCCATTATTAGGGTGTTAGGTTGTACCCTAATATTTTCCAGTGTATTAAAAAATTAGGAGTGGGAATCCTGGGGCATGGTGGGGGATCCGTAGCAAGCTACAATTTGGATTGCAGTCTTGTCCAGAGTTAGTTTCACTTGGATAATCTCGGATGCATTATGCTGAGCAACTAGCCTGGAGGTGTGGATATCCTTAATGAATATGGACACGCCTCCGCCTTTAGTGTTTCGGTCCAGGTTAGGTGACCGAAAGGTGTGGTATGAATTATAGCCTGGTAATGCAGGGGTACTTTCTGGAGCCTTGAACCAGGTCTCTGTCACTGCACAGATGTCGATGTTCTCCATTTTAAGGAGTGCCTCGAGGGAGTGCATTTTGAGGTTTAGACTTCCTGCATTGGTGGTGGTACCACATTTCAACTGTACCCTTCTGGTTTCATTGCCTTTCTTAAAAATCTCTTTAAGATTTCTGGAATTTTTGTAAACAAAATGTAGTTTATTTCCCAAGTGCCGAGTATAGATGGACTAGTTTTAAAAACGGCCTATTTCCTGGTAATAATATCCTTTAGCTAGCTGGACTCTAGGTTCAATTACACAGTAAATGCCCTTTCAACGTTTGACTCTGTCTTGTGCCTCTCATTCTTTTCCAACCCTGTTCCCAACAGGGGTTATAAAAATACCCTACTGTTGCACCACTTGGTTTGTAATTTCATTAACAAAATTCTTGGGGTGTCTTCTATCAAAATATTATGTAAGAATGTTATTTGGTCTTGATAAATGGATATAAGAATGTCATCTGATCTTGATAAATGTGCAAAAGCAACATTTAAAGCAGGAAAACTACAGCACAAGGAAAATATCTGCCTGGGACAGGAACGTGATATAAAGGAACGTGGGCAGGAGGGAGTGTATAAATGTTTGGGAACTGATGAAGGATCAACAATAAAACATGAACAAATGCGAATAAAACTTAGTAAGAAATATTTTAGAAGACTAAAATTAAAACTCTAAACAGCCCTGATATCTAGGAACAAGGTCCAGGCTATAAACCAATTTAATTTTCATGTCCTAACTTACACTTTTGGGGTGACTGACTGGATCATTGCGGAGGAAAACAAGAAAAATGCTTCACGCTTATCGAATGACATATAAAAATCAGTGCATACCAAGATTATATAGTCCTTGTTCTGAAGATGCTATGGGCTTCCTTGAAACTGATTGCATGTATAGATCTGCAATCGCAGGATTGCATACATGTGTGCTGACCTCATCAGATCCAAACATGATGAAAGTTTTTAAACATGAAGGGAACAAATGTAAGATGCCTCCCCTGCTAAGTTTAACAGAAGCATGTCGGTGTCGAGCAGGAATGGAAACCAAATCGGGCAGGAAATGAATGTGCCAAAAAAAACAAAAGAAAGAAAATCAGGAGAATGTAAGGAATGTGGAAAAGGCATAAATATAGGTTCAAGTACAGAAACCCCTGGAACAACCTCATGTTGATCCAGATCTGACACAGGAATGGTTAAGGAGAGCTGAATGTAAAGCAAAAGAAGAAAGTTAATATTGGTGGCCCAAGATAGTGGACTACAGATGCATTGATTTATGAAGTCCATGGAACATGTGGCAGAAACAGACAAATATAGGTTCTTAAAACAGAACTGGAAACAGTCACACATCTTGGTGCTGGGTGTTATTCACTAATGGCAGAGGACCTGTATACTGTAAGGCACTATAATGTGGCAAGACTGCTGCACTGGGGATTGTGCAAACATTACAATACTGAAGTAGCTGAGAAGCATTGGAAACATGAGCCACAAAGCATTACAGAGAATGACGAAGTCTATATCACATGGGATCACCCATTACCAGCAGTTCAAAAATAGATGCTAGAAAACTATATGGAGTAGTCCATGAAAAGAAGACAAAAGTAGCATTGATCATTGAAATTGGTACACCCAGTGACTACAGTGCCTTATGTACAGAGAGACACAAAGTCATAAAGTACCAGGATTTGCAGGCAGAAATGAGGGCAATGTGGAAGAAGAAAACCCAGACAGTTCTAATAGTAGCAAAATGAATGGGTCTCATAAAAAAAGAATTTATAGTTGTATTTAGATTTGTTACTGATGAATATAACTCCATATGAATTACAGAAGGCGCCAGTTCTAGGCACATTGTGGGTGCTGTGAAGAGCATGTTTAGCTAACATTAAAGATTCAAACAATGCTAATTTCTTGACTTTTAATCATACTTTGACTTAAGAATGGGGCCGTTCCCGTCATGGTATTAGAAATCAAAAGACTTGGGGAAATGAAGTACATAGGTGTCTGTGACACCCCCATGATAGAGCACTGGTGGCCAGTGAGACTCCTCAAACATTTACTGACTTTTATTTTAAAAGCCTTAGTGCTAGTGATAAGGAAGAAGGCAAAAAAGTTAAGTTGGTACTTTACTGGCACGCCTACCCTGAGGGGAAGGGAGGTCATAAACATGGACAGCAGCCCTGGTGATGGTACTGGGTTATGCATCTCATGCTGACAAAATACTGAAATGTGCACTGACAGATGTTATTTACCAAAACAGCCTTACGTCATTGTATGTCAGGCAATGTGCTTTGAAATGTGTAGGGCAAAAATATACTACAGTCCATCTAGCTACATGCATACCTTAGTATAGTGTACTCGTTACTAAACTATCTGTCATCAGTCATCAATCAACTATCTATCATCTGCCCCCCCCAGTCAGGTCTGGAAGCTTGGTACTGATTATGCCTCTTACCTGCATGGGACAGCAAGCTAATAAATATCAAAAGGGACAGTCAACTCCAACCAGAAACATTGAATCTGAAGTAGGATATTCATTTGTCTGCAACCTGTGGGTTATGGATCCGATATCGGATCCGAACCGGCATGGTTTTCCAGCTATGGATCCAAGCTCTCAGCTCCTCCCCTCACCCATAATGCCCTGCTCTACCCTCATGACCTCAGATCTCGCTGGTGACTGGATTTGTATTCATAGCTCTCAGCTAAGTGGTTATTTCTTACCTGTTAAATCAGAAAATTTTAAAGTTTTTTGTGTATTTCTGTGTGAAAGTTTAGGTTTCCCTCTTTGATAGTTTTATTTAGAGTTAATTTAAGTAATTTTTTTTTTTTTCCCTCGAGTGTGTGTGTTGGGCCTGTGTGTCTGTATTTGTTTAAGTTACTTTTAGTAGCTTTATAGATTTGAATGGCTGATCAGCCCAAATCTATTTTCAAAATCGAGTGTGGCCATAAGCTCACCGGCTGATGGCCACACTCGTGTGTTAAGTGTCTCGGGTTGAACACCTCACATCTGGCTGCTCCATTTGTGCAGGGTTCAACCCCAGGGCACTGAGGGAGCGGAGGTCCAAGCTTGTCTTGGCGGGCCTTTTACCGCCAGACTCGGCTCCGGCCTCCGCTCCTTCGGGAACAACTGTGGCTTTATTCCTGTGGCACCCCCTCCTGCTCCTGGGACTCAACCTCCCATTTCTGGAGAGGAGAGGGATGCTAGAAAAAAGGACCGGAGGGAGAAGCACCACAAGCAGCGGGCCGAGACCTCTGTTTCGGCCCCGCCAGCCAAGCGGGCTTCTCCCCGGCTCAGTTATGTCGGTCTCCTCCTTCTCGGCCCGGTCCCCTGTGTGCTTTTCACCGGGTCCTGAGGAGGAGGAGACCCGATCTCCGCCGAGGCTATCGAGGAGGCACTCCAGGCCTACCTCGGTAGCCTCGCCGAGATCTACATATAGCCTTTCTGATGCTGATCTGGACCGGATGATGAGAAGGTTCATCCAGGCCCAGATGCAGATGGGAGTGTTGCCTCCCTCTGGGGAGCTCAACACCCTTTTAAGCCTATTGCTCCTTCTCCGACCCGCTATCCGGGTTCGGAGCAGCTGGAGCCGAGCAGCCGAGCCGGGGTGGGTCGCCGATAGTACTTGGTACTTCGGATCCGACCCTGCCCTCGCGCCGGATCCGACCTCGGAGCCTGGATCCGAGCCTCGGATCCGGGGATCAGTGCTCCTTCCGCCGCCTGTGTCGGAGCGTATTGTCCTTCCTTGGATCCGAGCGCCGCCGGCTCCGGTCCACTCTTCGGATCCGAGGGAGCCAATTGTCGGATCCTTTGGTCGAGGTCGGCTCCCCTTCGGCTTTTGGTGTAGTGGAGAGGGCTCTGTTGAGGGTCTCCGGACCCCCGGCACTTGTTCCGGCTCCGTCCAGCTCCCTCTGCACTGGGCCAGGCTTCCACCATCCGGCCCTGGGACAGCCCGCTTCTGTGCCCCAAGTTGCTCCTATGGAGCAAATTGCTTGCGAGGACTCCTATGACAGACCCCCTGAGGATGTCCCTCGCAAGCATACGTACAAAAGGAGGCACATTGACTCCCCCGAGTCTCTCACAGAAGACACGGACTTGGAGGAAGGGGAAGGCTCCCCACGGTCACCCCCGCGAGGATGTCTCATTTGGAGACATCATGGAAATGCTCCGTATAAGGGGGGGGTGGTCTGCCCCCAAGTCTTCCTCGGACGAGTCCGTGTTCTTGGAGGCATTTGAAGCGGGCCCGTCTACCTCTTGGGTGTCCCCTGCCGACCCCTGGTGGACCTTATTACCACCAGGGCGTGGAAGGAACCGGACACCGTGGAGCCAATTCCCAAGAGACCGGATAGGATCCTTAGTCCGCCATCCGACCGGGCCCATTGGAGTAAGGGGCCTCCGGTAGATGCCATGTTGATGGCGGCCACAAAGAGGAACTGGCTCAGGAGAGTCCTCAGTCCACCCACCGAGCAAGGAGTCTCGGATGATGGACCGCTTGGGGAAGCGGATGTTTAGTTCGCGACCTTCTCGTAAGGGCGCTGAACTATTTGGCACATGTCATTAGGATGCAGCGAGATCTTATTAAAGAATACGCTGCATCCCCGAGTCCATTTCGGAGGAGGACAGAGTTCTGCACTCCACCCGTATTGCCCCTCTTACGCCAGTTACTAATACTTCTGCGGCTACTCTCCCATGCAACGGCGCCGCTAGAGCTGCGGGACAGGACTGGTCACTAGACGCGTCAGGCCTGGCTCCGTCTTTTCTGAGCCCTTCAAAGCGTCGTTTGCGACGCCCTTTGATGGTTCTGCTCTGTTTGGCAAGACCGTCATGACATTGACCCAGAGCGAAAGGACGGAAGACGCTGTCTGCCGTCGGAATCCGCTTCTCTGCACCCCAGAGGCCCTATTCTAGGAACCAAAAGGGTCAGAAGAAGATGTGGTTCGAAGTCGCAGCAGTCCCAGCCTGCTCCGGACAACCAGTCCTTCCGTGGCAGAGGAGGACAGGGAGGACGCCGCCCTAGAGGCAGAGGGGCTCCCAGAAACTTCGGGTCCAGGGAACCTTTCTCTGAACGGCCCGCAGCAACCCTGAGGGTTGCCCGACTGCTCTACTCTGGAGGCAGTCGGGGACGTTCGGGCACCTAGCGGCATGGGAGTCCATAACATCGGACCGCTGGGTTCTCCAAATCATATCCAGAGGATATCGCATTCCTTTCCTTTACCTTCCAAAGTTGAAGTCCCTCCCAGACGTCCCACCCGGTCAACGGGAGGCCGCTGGCAGAAATTGGCCATCTGCTAAAGAAAAGAGCCATCCAGCCCGTTCCCCCAGACCAGATCGGATCAGGGTTCTACTCCAGATTCTTTTTAGTGCCAAAAAGACGGGGAACTAAGACCAATCCTAGACCTCTCTCTCTTGAATCTGGCAGTCCCCAAAGAAAAATTCGAATGGTCACTCTGCAATCTATTCTCCCCTTCTGGGAGAAAATCACTGGATGTGCTCGATAGACCTCAAGGACGTACTACCACATCCTGATGGACAGGCGCTCCAGGAGGTTTCTCCGCTTCCGGCTGGGAGCCAGTCACTACCAGTTCGGGTCCTTCCCTTTGGTCTCACCACAGCCCCAGGGTGTTCACCAAAGTATTAGCAGTGGTAGCGGCCCACCTGAGGCTTCAGGGGTGCAGGTCTTTCCCTACCTGGACGACTGGCTTCTTACCAACAAGGCATCTACTTCTATTGGCGAGACTCCTTTCTCCATCTTGCTCCCTTTCTGGGCATCACAATAAATACAAAGAAATCCAACCTGGCCCACACAGCTCTTAGATTTTATAGGGGCCAGGCTAGACACAAGGAGTTTCTGAGCCTTCCTCACTGCGGACAGAGTTCTAAATCTGCAGCTCAGGTGCGGGCCATTCTCCATTCAAGTTCTGTTCGAGTTGGTCCTGAGGGCTCTAGGGTCCATGGCATCGGCTATAGCACTTCTTCCTCTTGCCAGGCTCAATATGCATTCTACAGTGGACGCTCTTAGTACAGTGGTCATACCTTGCTCTCCCATGCATCATCCCATAGCGATCAGCAAGGCTTGCAAGCGGTCCCTCTTGTGGTGGCTCCACTCCCGGATCTCCACAAAGGCCGCCCATTTTGTGCTTCTCCCCTCTCGCCACGGTGACCACGGACGCCTCCGCCTCGGGTGGGGGCACTTTGAGCCGGACCGTCCAAGGCACGTGGAGCGATTCAGAGACCTTACTGCATATCAATGTTCTAGAGATGAGAGCAGTGCTCTTAGTGTTGCTAGCACTTCAGGACTTTCTTCCCTTGGGAACAATTGCAATTCAATCGGACAACATGTCTGTTGTCTGGTACATCAACAAGCAAGGGGAACAAGGTCTTACCCTCTGTGTCGAGAAGCCATGAGAGTTTGGGAATGGGCAATCTCCACCAACCGCTTTCTAATAGCAACGCACATTCCGGTCGGTCCAACATCCTAGCGGACAAGCTCAGTCGCACCATTCTGACCCCTTAGGTGGTCTCTCAATTGTCAAGTAGCGGAACGCATATTCGCACGGTGGGGAACCCTTCATGCGATCTTTTGCTTCTCCCTCAAACACCAAGTGCGACAGTTTTTCGCTCTAATACCTCCTCCGGAGGTACCCCAAGAGACGCTCTGGTGCATGCTTGGCCACCCGGTCTTCTGTATGCCTATCCACCCTTGCCTCTGATGCTCCAAGTTCTTCAGAAAGCCTCTCGGGTGGGTTGCAGAATGATTCTCATTGCTCCGTTCTGGCCTCGACAGATCTGGTTCCCCTTCCTAAGGTCTCACTCGGTGAATCCTCCTTGGATTCTAGATCCCATCCGGATCTGATATCCCATCCATCCTGCATTCCTCCTCCGAATCTGGACAACCTGAAGCTGACCGCTTGGCTGCTCCAGTTCCACTCTTGATTAGGACTCCCGGTATTTCATCACCGGTTAAGGCAATTTTGGTGGCAGCTCATAAACCATCCACTAGAAAGGTTTAAAGCAAGTGGAAACGTTTCTCTTTGTGGGCGGAGCGGCAAGGCCTGAATCCCTTCACGGTTCCTCTTCCTTTAGTGCTTGACTTTCTAACCACTCTCTTTAACGATGGTGCCAGCAGTTCCACAGTCAAAGTACAACTGGCGGCAATTTCTCACTATCACATTGGCCATGACTCTAATCCTCTTATGTCAGCCAAATTGTGTAAAATTTTTCTTAAAGGTACTTTTCTTCTCAGGCCCCCTATAAAACAAGCAGTTCCTCCTTGAGACCTCTCTCTGGTCCTACAGGCCTTGACCGCCCCTCCTTTCGAGCCAGCGGCTACGGTGGATCTCAAATTCTTGTCCTACAAGACAGCCTTTTTGGTAGCCATTACATCGGCCAAGAGAGTTTCTGAACTTCAAGCATTATCAGCTAAACCTCCTTACTTGGTATTTCATCCGGACTGTGTCTACCTCAGGACCAACCCGTCCTTTCTTCCTAAAGTCGCTTCTGAAGCAAACATCAATCAGTCCATTAACCTCCCTGTTTTCTTCCCTAAATATGAAAACAAAGGTGAATATAAGCTGCATTCACTAGATGTTCACAGGCAACTTAGATTTTATCTGAACAGGACGGCTGGTCATAGGCAATCCGACCAGCTGTTTATTTCCTTTGCAAAATTCAATTTGGGCAAGCCAATCTCTAAAGTTTCTCTGTCCCGCTGGATTTCACAGTGCATCTTATTGGCTTATCAAGCTTCAGGAAGGCCGCACTGGAGGGTGTTCATGCCCATTCAACCCGGTCAGTATCTACCTCGGCAGCCTTCAAGGCTAGGATTCCTCTAGATGATATTTGTGCAGCAGCCACGTGGGCTTCATCTCATACGTTTATTTCCCACTATAAGTTGGATCTTGCATCTAGGGGTAGAGCATCCTTTGGCTCTGCGGTGCTCCGGAATATCCTTCCATGATGGCCGCCCAAGATTCAGGTAGCTGGGGACTCTGTCCCACAGGTTGCAGACAAATGAATATCCTACTTCAGATTTAGAAGTTATGTACTCACCATAACGTTCCATCTGAGTAGGTGTATTCATTTGTCTGCAACCATCCCGCCCTCCTATCCCCCTGGCCTTTCAGTTTCCTGCATATTCTATGTTACCCTTTTTAGGGTGTTGTTGCTTTGGCAAACTCGATCTGAGGTCATGAGGGTAGAGCAGGGCATTATGGGTGAGGGGAGGAGCTGAGAGCTTGGATCCATAGCTGGAAAACCATGCCGGTTCGGATCCGATATCGGATCCATAACCCACAGGTTGCAGACAAATGAATACACCTACTCAGATGGAACGTTATGGTGAGTACATAACTTCTAATTATCTCCCTTGGGACTTGCTGCTGTTAAACCACTCCTGCAACTTTGTCAACACAGTGTATTTTCATGTCAGCTAGGTCATGGCGTCACACTAGCCAGGGCACTGTAGACAGGTTCTCCCCACACCTCTCACCTGATACAATTCCCTTTTCTTATTATCTTGGGGTACTAGGTAGGCTGCTGCCTTTCATAGGTTCATAGGTGTGTACTAGGCTAATGGCCCTGGAACCTTTACAAGCCTAGCTCATAGGATTACCCTGGCATCGTGCCACCCAGCCTCTATCAAGTAGAGCCACTGAAGTGATCCCTGGGGTGAACTTTCTATTTCCCATCCACTCATCAAGATTTCTCTTGAAGACAGCCAGTAAGGCGCTTTTCCTTAACCATTCCTAACAAATGGGCTCTTTTTAACTTATACCCCAAGTCTGGGCTGCTTCTATCAAGTAAATTCCTCCCAGTTGTACAGCCTAGAGCTCCGCAGTCTTTGGAGTTTCAGGCACTTACCTGCTGTCTCCTCTTTGGAGCTTCAGATACTTACCTGCTGTCTCATAGTCTTCTAATTTGTTTTACTTGTGTTGGACTGTTTTCAGATTTGTGTTTGGGGGAGTTTGGTTCTGCCTGTTCACCCACACCACTCCTACACTCATAGTTACATAGCTCCACCTCCTCTAGATAGGACTAGTCAGAATAACGTCCTGATGACCCTATCCAGGAATCCCCACCCACATCATCAAACAAACAAACAAAATTATCCACACCCACACTAACTAAATCTTAGTACACCCTAGCAACACTACACATTACCTCTCTTGCACCAAAATCAGCTCATACATGCACTACCCCTAACTACGATGCTGCTAACTGCAATAACTTCCCAGTTACTAATATTATACACACAACATCATTTCCACCCTTCACCCCAAACACTTTTTCCTCTTCAGATAACTTTGGCTGCCACCTACCAGTCACATCACAATAACCTGGCAAACATTTCCCCACATATATTTCTCTATAATTTACCCTATTACTTAGCTCTAAAATTCCTAAACACAGAATATAGTAAACCTACGCTCATACCTCTAACATCTACCTAACCAAAGAAACTAAAGACACAATTTTCCTATATAATATCTTTATTGCTACAATCTGGTAACATCCACCCTAACCCAGGTCCTAATACTAACCAAACAACCGAACACCTCCAAAAAATATCTGAATATTATGACCCTCTTACATTAGAAGCCTATGCAATAAAATATCCCCCTTGCATGCTTGGATAGATCAATACAAACCTGATATCCTAGCCCTAACAAAAACATGGCTAAAGCCTAACATAAAGGACTCTGAACTGACACCTTCCAACTACAGCGTAATCATACTAGATAGAAACCATTAGAGAGGTGGAGACATAGCACTTCTCTATCCTGGTACCCTTAATATTACCCCATATACTAACAACACCACTACTTTTTCCACAGCAGAAATGCTCATATCCTTCCTAAGGCTTAATAATACCAAACAAATCTGCATCATTGTTCTGTACATTCCCCCCAGGACAAAATACTCCCATTCGAGAAGACATTCTATCCTGGACCACCCAAACTATTAAACATGAGACTATTATTTTAGGAGACGTTAACATAGATTGGCAATCTCTTATATCATAACTACTTACAAACATCTACCTATATGTTTTTTCCCAAGTCATCAACTGCCCTACTAGCTACAATAAACACTACACCCATCAATCTACCTTAGACTGGATATTGGTATCACATCCTTCTAACTTTATGTCCACTGGCACATTTCCACATTCTGTAAATGACCACCTATCTGCTTTTGCCACCAGAGCTAACCCCCCCCCCCCAAAATCTGTCCACAACCTAACTAACTTCTCTAAAGACAAGCTCAGTGAACTACTACTTATAACAAATTGGTCACCAGTAAAACATCTCCTATTAGATGATGTTGTGCTTTATTGCTTTACTTTTACAAGTATGTCCTACATTTACTTGGCACACGAGCACCAATACACACTAAAAGAATTAAAAGGAACTCTGTCCCCTGGCTAAGCAAGGAATGTGAAAATGTAATGAAAAAAGGGATGAAGTCTGGAATCTCTGGAAGTATAATTAAACAGAACTAGATCTAATACCTTTCGCATAATTAAAGAGAACTAGGTCTAATACTTTTCAAACAGTTGCGCAACAAAGTAAAAAGACAGGTTGCCAAAGATAAACAACTTTACTACACCCATGTACAACAGGAGCACGACACTAATCCTAAAATTTCTGGATTTCATACTGAAGGTTACTTAAAAAAAAGACCACTGCCCTTCACTCAATGCCTCTTCTGCTCAATTTCCCAATGACTTCAACATTCATTTTACACAGTCCATAGCTGATCTGATCACTAAAACCCCCGATATCAGCCCTCCCCCCTCCTTCGTCCCCATCTCAATGGTCTAAAAGCCCTTTCTTTGAACTTGGCCACTTTCTCTCTACAACCAATACCTACTAGCCTCATAAAAAGACAACTGCTCTACCTCCGCAAACAACCTCCCTCCCCTTACCTAAAATTAGCTGCTGACTCCCCATCAGCATCTTGCTTAATCAAACTATTTCAGAGTCATTAATGCCAACCATTTGGAAAAGTACCATATCATTCCCATTCACAAAGGCGGTAACTTCACTGACCTTGCTAACTTCTGACCCATAGCCATACTGTCTCAAAAACACTAGAAAAATGTATTTATCAACAACTCATGAAATACCTGATACAAAACAACCTTCTTTCAAACACCCAACATGGTTTCCAGCCAGGCCACAGCACATCAACCTATCCTTTACTGAATCTGTAAACAAAACTAGAGATTCAGGTAACTTTGTATCTGGACTATTTCTTGACTTTTTAAAGGCGTTCAACACCGTCTTTCATTCTCTTCTTCTGGGCAGGCTATCTTACTTATGCCTCAGCCCTCCCACCCTACAGAGGTTCGACAGTTACTTACATGATCGTAAACAAGCAGTTAAATGATCAAACATTATGTCTCCCTTTCTACCTAACCCCACTGGAGTCTCACAAGGTTCTGTCCTTGGACCTTTGCAATGCCTCTTCTACTAGAGCTCTCATTCAATATGCAGACGATTCCACGATTATCTGCACTTCTCCCACACTATCCCAGCTTCTCTCCATCACACAACAGATGCTTTCTGCCTTCGAATCTTAGCTTGCTAACTGACAACTCTTCCTTAACCATAACAAAAACAAACCAAATGGTAGCAAGGCAGAGTGTAGTAAAATAAATTAAAGGAGACAGTGTAAAATCCAAAAGTCTTTTATTAACCCGTTAAGTGTTTTTGTCCTTTCTTCCTGGGACTTCATCAGAATGAAACGTTGTTTCATACAGCACAAAATTAAATAATATCCTACAATTAACAGCAATTATGCATCCCCAATTGTGTCATCAGAAACTTTAAAGGAAACAGTGCACTTCTTACCAAATGAACCATAAGACTTCAAATACAAAAAAAATCCAACATCTAAAGTATAAAAATACATTGCAAACATTTTTATTCACACTTTAAGAATAAAGAAATAATATTTAATATTAATTAATATTTAATATTGTTTAAAGTTTCCCATTATGAGTTTTTATTTTGTATTTTGGAGCAAGATGAATAGGATCCCAGGGGTGGAGACTGGCAGAATTATTTGTATTACATAGAACTGGTGTTGCAATTTAGGCTCAATGCCTTTACTTACCCAGGGATTAACGATTACATATCTATAAAACCTGTATTGAAAAAAAGAGCATCACAACTATAGTGACAGGTTATTTTTTAACCCTCTGTGTGTACTTAATTTATTTATTATATTATTTTATTTTAAGAAGAGATTATTTTTGGTAGATTAAGTGTTTATATTTTAACTATGATTTTTTTTATTCTTAAAGTGGCTGCACCCATGCTCTGCTCCTGGCTAAACTCGCCTCACTCTCTCTACACTCTGATGCTATTACTCCTTTCCCATCATACTGCCTCATATCCTGTCCTACTATCTGTCTCCCATAATACCTCCTTATATCCTCTCCTACTATCCATCTCCCATCATACCACCTCATATCCTGTCCTACTATCCGTCTCCCATCATACCACCCCATATCCTGTCCTACTATCTGTCTCCCATCATACCACCTCATATCCTGTCCTACTATCTGTCTCCCATCATACCACCTCATATCCTGTCCTACTATCTGTCTCCCATAATACCTCCTTATATCCCTCTCTGTAACTAGCCCTACCCAGAGAAGAAGTAAAAACAAATTCCTAAGAGTAAGGCTATGTCTGAATTTCTGCAATACATGTAAATATATTGTTTTTACCGCCTTACATTTCGTTATTCTAAGAATCTGCCTCCTCATAAGGTACCTTTTACTTTGTATTTCACTGTATTCACTGTTATTCTAAGTATCTGTCTCCTCATAGGGTACCTTTTACTTTGTATTTTATTGTATTCACTTTTATTTTTGTATTGCACTAGCTATAATGCTTGCACATTCACATTGTTTCACTTTTATTTACTGTGTTTCCTCTGTTTTTAAATGTTTGTACATTAGAGTCTGCAATTACAGCTTTTCTCCCTGGGCCTCCACTGAAAACAGGTTCTTTTTGACCCAGTCAGACCATCCCAGTAAACAAATGTCAAATAAATAAATAAATATAAATAAAAAATTTCTATGGACACCGTTGGAGCACCTAAGTCACCTCTCAGTTAATGGGAGGGTTTGGGATTAGTTCCAGAGGGGGGCAGGAGTGACTCCCAGCAACCAAGATCAAGGGGGCGCTCTAATACCAGCTAGTAGTTAGTTTCATAGGGGCCATAAAGTATTAAAAAAGAAACAAACAAGTGAAGCCTAGTTTTGTGTGGTATGACTTGCGTTGGTCACTTGTGCGTTACCAACTGTCTAATAATGTGCATGTGCAGGGCCCTCCATTGTCATGACATCTGCAAATAAATGCCAAGGCATGCATGGGGGTGAACCAAAACTCTTCCCAGAGTCATTTGCAATTGTCTCATAATTTTAATGCAGAAAGGAGGCCCAACCCTCAGTGTGTAGTATAACCGTCGAGAGAATACTAAGTAAAAGTAGCTGTAGAGCAGATCGTTAGTAGCATCATGTCTACATTATTATTTGTTTTTCACCAAGAAAGAAGATCTGAGTGTAAACTAATTTATTTTGGATTTAACTGTTGGGCAGGGCCTTGGACTGGAACCAGGAATTTGGCTTCAGGGGTTTCACTTACCTGTGTAAATTATGATGAAATTTAATGAGGAAGCAGCTGCTGCCTCAAAATAAGCAGCTGAATAACATTACATCATTATATGTCTGTCTGTCTCTCTGTATGTCTGTCTGTTTGTCTCTCTGTCTCTCTGCTGTCTGCTGTAAGATTTCATTATATTTAGTTTTGGACTGCACCAGCTCTGTACAAAAGCAACTTGCTGTTGATTTATTATACTGTGTTCTTATTTGGCTAATCAGATTTTGAAATGAGAAATGAAATACGTAATGTTATGTTAGGAAAATTGGAAGAACTACTTTTTGATAAAAAAGTAGCTTTTTTGTTTGGACTGGCACCACATTGTGTTATGGTCATGTTAGGTAAGTGAAGCTAAGCTATTTTTTTAAATGTAGACCCACAAGCGTGAGATGGCGGTAGGTTAGTTGGCCATGCCGAAACTCAAATTATAAATTTGAAGATGGTGTGAGGCCCATAATTTTCCTTAGAAAAATGCAAACAATACATATGTATGGATAGAGACTGTGTATGAGAAAACAATGCTATGAAACGATTGCGGTATTTACAAATATGATGTGCAGTTGTGTAAGTCTGGTGTGCTGTAAACGCCACATACCAGAACACCACCATCCTATACAATTCACATAAGTTCAGAAGACTCCCTTGGAATATATGTAAACTGAACTGTTTATATCGATTCTTACATGGCTAAGCTGAAAACCCAAAAAACTAAGAAATTATTTAGGGATAGGCTAGTTTATTCGTCTGGCACAGCTTACCCTAAATTAACAAAACTTGTTAGCCAGGAAGATGATTTGGCTTCTGGCCATGATAAGGGCTCAGATACTGATATACAAATTCTGGATGAGCAGGAAGCTACACCTTCTACTGGTTATTCTAATGCAGTAAGAAGAAGTAGTAGAAATAGGAATAAAGGAGGTGTAAATGAGGTTCCATCTTCCAATGCTAATATTCCAAAAAATGATCAATCAAATAATGACAATACCCATTTTTTAGGGAAAGGACCGAATCAGAACCAGGGGAGGAAGAAGAACAGGAATTGGAAGAAATAATAGTTGAACCCATACCTTTAGGAACTTTTAATGGCCCTTGTATTGTTAAGAACAAAAAAGGTGATTTCACCATTTATAATTTTTCATCACTGACTTTGGAACCTGAGTTAATTGAGTTACTTTCCCTAGGTTACAATTTTGTCCCATCGAGACATTTTGATGTGGTTAAGGTACTTATTGATTTGAAGTGCTTTGTTAGGAAGCTTAACTTAAAGCTACTGTTTAACAACTCTAATGATGAAGAAAGGGTAGCTATTAAGCTTCCGAGCATTTTCAACCCCCCTTTACACGTAGGTTTGCGTATTTTTGAAAATGCCTGCGAATTAGATATCAGACATTTACATAATACCATAGGGGTCAGCAAAAGCACTTTCAATATAACTAAAGAACAATTGCAGGCCTTAAACCAACTTAAGGAATCCTCCGTTAGAGTCATGAAACCTGACAAAGGTGGGGGTTTGGTTGTCTTTGAACATGATTTATATAATGAAAAAATGTCTCGGGTTCTGGACACACCTGTATACAATCATTCATCACTCAACGAGATGAATACTAGTATTCATAGGATCAAGGGGTACTTTAGGGACCTCTTTATTGAGGGGAGAATAGACCTTGAGACCTATGAGTACATTAACATCACTCAACCAAGAACACCAGTTATGTTTGGGATACCCAAGATTCATAAGAATCTTGGGGATCCACCTATGAGGGCATTAGTAGATGGAAGGTCTTCCATCTCTTATCCATCAGCTAAATATATTGATTCCTTACTAAACAAATACTTGGAATATATTCCAAGTATCTGTAAGGACTCATGGAGCTTTTTAGAAAGTATTAATAATCTACCTTTTGACAGCGAGCTTAACTTTGTTACAGTCGACGTTGTGGACTTATACACTTCTATACCCCATTTGGAGGCTATTGAGTGGTTGGAGTTGCTACTGTCTGAATTAAAAGCTCCAAGAGAAGTTATCAATAATATTACAGAATTATTGGATATAGTATTGTCCTCAAACTTTTTTGTTTTTGGTAAAGAATTCTTTATTCAGAAACAGGGTGTTGCCATGGGGTCTCCCTGTGGAGCCATTGTTGCCAACTTGTTTATGGCACACTGGGAGAGGAAATTTGTTTTAAACAACCCATTATGTAAAAATAGGATATGTTTTTACACAAGGTTCCTTGATGATATTTTTATCCTGTTCAAGGGCAATGAAGAAGAGGCACGGCTTATGATAGAATACTTTAACAGTACAACAACATTCCTAAGGTTTACTTCCAAGTTTGATGCTTATGAGATAGACTACTTGGACGTCAAACTGAAGAAAGACATTGGGAACAATAGGTTCATTTCATCTATTTTCCGTAAGAAAACTTACATTAACTCATTCCTACACTACACAAGTGCCCATCCATATAAATTGAAAAAAGCTATCATTAAAGGGCAATTAATAAGGGCAGTTAGGATGTGTAGTGAATTAAAAGGGTTTGAGGAAGAGTGTGTGTTACTTAGGGAATTTTTTCTAGACAGGGGTTATCCACCCTTAGTTATTGATGAAATGATCTCAGAAGTTTCCAATAAAAGAATGAATGGAATATTGTCCCCCCTTATCCTTGATAAAGGACCTGTCACTTGTAGCCAACAAGACATATCAATAGAAGGGGCAAATTCAGTTTTGGTTCCTGTTACATGTATTGAGGAACCTAGAAGGGATTTTTCTTTGTCCTTTTCTACTGTTTTTACTTTGAACTCCAAAGAAATATCAGATATTGTTGATAAAAACTGGTATTTTATTACTAATAACTCCTTTTTGGTTGAAAAACTTGGTGATAAACCAAAGTTCACATTTAGGAGAGGTCACAACATAAAGGAACTGTTGCAAACAAAAGCTCCAGTACAAGCTTTCCAAAAAACAAAAGGATGTTTCACCTGTGGGATGTGTAACTGGTGCCATGTCTTGCGAACAGGGAGTTCATTTATTATTGGAAACAAAAAATATTGGATAAACAGTAGAATTGATTGCAATACTAAATCTGTCATATATGTCGCTCTCTGTGTCTGTTGCCCGTCCTTTTATGTCGGAAAAACGGACAGAAAATTCAGAGAGCGCATATATCAGCATATTTATGCAATCAGAAATAATAAATGTGAGAACGCTCTTGCTAAGCATGTTGCTTCTAATCAAGGGCATAATTTTGTATTTATGGGTATTGATTGTAAACATAAATCTATCAGAGGAGGTCCTATTTCGTTACTACTGGAAATTTTGGAATTGCAATGGCAGCTTAAATTGGATGCCTTTAATATACCGGGCTTAAATGAAAGCTGCAATATTGCCCCGGTCTTGAAATATAGATCTTACCTCCGTTGACAAGTCATGCTTACAAATAGTTTGGTTTATTTCATCCTACTGTTTTTATTATTTTGATTTTATTATTTTGACTTTATAATTAATGCACAGAGTTGAGTTAAAGAACAGATTTGATATACCGTGCGATCTGTGTATATATATATACATATATATATTTTTTAGTTACACATAAACCTTAAACTGGTATAGTTAATGAATTTAAAACATGCATTATGAATCTTAGCAAATTTTTTAAACTATTTTTTAAACTAATTTTTTAAGAATGGTTTTTTATAACACATTAAGATTATATCTATTAAAGTTTTATATGTTTAAATAGCTTTTTTAACTTGCGTTTGATGGAAGTTTAAGAAGTTGTAGCCTTTAGCTTAATCAGCTTTGGAAATATGCATTTGTTGATATCTTAATCATGCAAGGAAGTGATGTAACATTTACCAGCTGATTTTAATTGAGGCTGCCACTAGTATAAATTCTGTTTTGGCGCCTTTTTCTGTGTTTGTTTGCCTCTGATGAAGCTACATTCTCTTAGTAGCGAAAACGCTGTTTGTATGTGGAATAATTAAAATTGCGTTAAGGCTTTGGCTATTTAGACTGTTGTGCACTCCGTTTTTTCTTTTTTCTAAACTGAACTGTTTATATGGAACAGTCACGTGTTAGTAGGTATGCAAATGAAGTCCTCAGCTATTACCCACAATTCAAAGTGACTCAGAGGGTACATTGTGAAGCAGAGTGTGGAAGATAGAGGTCTACCAGTGGAGATTAACTACGACAAACATAAAATAAAATAACATAAAATAAAATACATCCTAGATAATCTAGACAAACTGAGTGATGCTCAGAAATCTACTGCTGAGTAACAAGTTAAAAAAATGCACATAATATTGCTTTGATATATATATAATTGTATAAATATATTATATATATATATATATATATATATATATATATATATATATATATATATATATATATATATATATATATATAAAATGCTACATATCTGCTGTGGTGCCTGTGCTGGCAGTCATACTGTGCAGAGTCCCATTGTATAACTACCAAACCTTCTTATCTACCCTCAAATGATGCAATATACCTTGCCAGTGAGAACAGTTATAAGGCCAGAACCCCTTCATTTACATCACATAAAGGCCCTTTTTTATAATAGCTTAACAGGAAGCAAATATAGTGCACTGGCCCTCTTCAAGAAAAATCTTGATGAGTGGATGGGAAATAGAAAATTCACCCCGGGGATCACTCCAGTGGCTCCAGTGGACACAGGTACTGGGAACTAAGGTCAAGTGGCACAATGCCAGGATAATCCTATGGGCTAGGCTTGTAAAAGCTCCAGGGCCATTAGCCTCGTACACACCTATGAACCTATGAACCTATCAGTGTCCCTTTGTACCATACTACAAGTTTGTGTCAAGCATACTGCTCCCAACCCACAGAGTGCAGGTCACTGAGTCCAGTGGTACACACGTCCAGTGTAATGGTGACATAGAGTCATGGATATATCATACTGTCAAAAAAGGATCACTCATACAAGGTTGTAGCACTGTTTATATGTTATGGAACAGGTGAACTTGTCAGTTGAAATAAATAACAATTAATCTGCAATACCCCACTTAATGTTATGCTAGTGATGGTACTATACTTCTGCAGCAGTAAATAACCAGTAGAAATGTACAATAATGGTAGTCTTTGTCAAGCACCGAAGGTCATAACAGTGTAAACATGCCTCATTATCTCTGACAGCTACCGCAGCTATAACAGATAAAAGGAAGCACAGTTGTCCTGAAAAGATCTGCTAATGCTACTATTAGTGAGATTTTTTTTGTTTTTTTAGCTGCCCATCCTAGCTTGTAGCACAGGTCACAATACTGTGCAGTGAACAAGAACACACACAGTAACATTTGACATTTAAAGATGTGCCAGATCTTTTTAATGATAAACATACAAAGACTGCTACATCCCATAAATATGCTGTATATAGTAGCTTAAAATTGTACACTGTCATCTGCTACATCCCAAGTGTAAACAGCATGAACTAAGCTGACATATGTATTGCCACCTGTTACAACCTGAGTGTAAACAGTGTGCATTAATCTCACATGTACACTGTCACCTGCTACATCCCAAGTGTAAACAGTATGCACAAGTCTCACATGTATGCTGTCACCTGCTACATCCTGAGTGTAAACAACATGCACTAGTCTCACATGTGTGTTGTCACTTGCTACATCCTGAGTGTAAACAGCATGCACTAGTCTCACATGTATACTGTCATCTGCTACATCCCAAGTGTAAACAGTATGCACAAGTCTCACATGTATGCTGTCACCTGCTACATCCTGAGTGTAAACAACATGCACTAGTCTCACATGTGTGTTGTCACTTGCTACATCCTGAGTGTAAACAGCATGCACTAGTCTCACATGTATACTGTCATCTGCTACATCCCAAGTGTAAACAGCATGAACTAAGCTGACATATGTATTGCCACCTGTTACAACCTGAGTGTAAACAGTGTGCATTAGTCTCACATGTACACTGTCACCTGCTACATCCCAAGTGTAAACAGAGTGCACTAGTCTCACATGTATACTGTCACGATGACTTCCTGGACTTCTGCATTCCATCATCAGCTTTCCTTATGTACCTTATTTCCATACCTGGCTTGGCCACCTCATCTTTTCTGTAGTCCTCACACATGCTGAGTTGAGGTGCTGCCATTCTTTTTCAGGTCTACCTGTTTCCCTCTTCTTCTTGGGGTACTAGAGGCCTGAGTAATTCCATGAACTGGTGTCCTTTTCCTCCAATCAACTTCCATGTCTTCAGCCTGGTCTCTATTAACCTTAGAGCCTTCTCTGACCACTCTTTGCACCTGATTGTGGCAACCAGTGGTTTATGCTGTCGGCCAACTGTTTTACTGGGGATAACTTTGCAATCTCTAATTCTACCCCTGTGCTCTTTCCATAATAGGAGGAAGTCTACTTGCATTACATGTGGCCACTTTTGTATGTGATCTTGTGACTGTCTCTCTTTCTGAACCATGGTTGGCTACTATCAAGTCATTTGCCAGACAGAAATCTAGAATGGCTTCTCCTTCTTTATTCCTGTTATCCCAGCCATGTGGACCCAGGCAGTCCTCATATTTTGTTCTGTCTATTTCAATATGTGCATTCAAGTCACCCATTATCAACATCAATTCATGCTGTCCTGCTTTATCTAGTAGGTCTTATAGTATCATAGGATTACAGGGGTTACTAGTCTAATGGCCCAGGGGCTCTTACAAGCCTAGCCAAGAATTTATCCTCAAAAAAGAAACCTCGGTCAGCTCCTGTCAGTGAGGGACACAGGTGGAACCCTTGGGACAAATTTGTGGTTTCCCATCCACACATCCCATCCACTCATCAAAGTTGTGCTTGAAGGGGGTCAGTGAAGTACTATATTTGACATGTATAGGAAGTCTATTCCAGAGACAAGGCAGACTCTGGGAGACAGACCTGTCTCTCCAGCAGGTTTTTTTTAATGTTGCATATTAGATTTAGGCCTTTTGAGTGGATAAAGGAGTTAGACTTATGGATATGGATCATCTCTACTAGGGCAGGGTCCAGGATCACCTTATAGGTGAGACACAGATCACCTCTAAGCAATCTGTACGATACCAAGCAGAGTGCTTGTGATCTGAGCCTGTCCACATAGGACAGGTGCTGGAGGCCATGGAGTCTCTTTGTGAGGTATTTCCATGGCCTTTCCAGTTGGTGCAGGTGTTTGGAGAGGTACATACCAAACGGGACATTGCAGTTATTGACCTGATAAGGGAGGAGTACAGAGAGGTAATTACCTCCTTTTTTCTGGATGAAATCCCTTTACTTATGAGATGAACCAAGTAAAAGGCTTTTCTGACCATTGCTGCCACATGATGGTTGAATGTGAGGTTGTTATTAACCTGTGTACCCCGGTCTCTCACCACAGGCTGTGTGCTCAGGGTGTTGCAATTCATGTGGCAATCATCAGAGGCTGTGTTTTTGCCAAATGGTATATGAGACCCTCTTGTAGTATGTTAACATCATTTGTGGAGTCAATGACAGCACCCAGCCCTCAGTTGTCTGCAAACTTGGTCAGCCAAAGGCCTTTTGTCTTTGCCTGGACTTCTGAGAAGTAGATGCCAAACAGTAGGGGTCCCATGAGAGATCCCTGAGGAACACCACTAGTGACAGGTCAGCTGTCGGAGATAGAAGTGCCTATTTTGACCTTATGGGTCCTATCAGTGAGCCAGTTGGCCACCTACCTGATGAGACAGGGATTTGCACCAAGTTGTGTTAGCTTTTTGATGATGCCTGAGTGGGGGATTGTGTCAATGGTTTTGGCCAAGTCAAGGTAACCTGTATATACTGACTTTCCCTCATCCAAGGCTTTGGTGTTAGTCTCAAAAAAGTCAACCGGGTTCAACAGATAAGATCTGCCCTTGATGAATCAAAACTGTGTGAGGTGAAGTGCTTGGAGGTTGCCTATCTCCTTGTTTATGAGGTCCATAATAATATGCTCCATGGCTTTACAGGTCAGACTAGTCAAGCTAATGGGGTGATAGTTTCCAGGGTCAGTAGTGGCACCACCTTTGTGCAAGAGGATGACAATTTCAGTTCTCCACTCTGCTGGAATGAAGCCTGTACTTAGGCTGTGGTTGAATAGGGTGCTCAATGATGAAGCTAGTTCTTGCTGGAGATAGTGCAGAATACATCCTGGGATATTATCAGGTCCCATGGAAGCTGTGCTCTTTGCCTTGGTTAGGACTTTTAAAACTTAATCTATGGAGATGTGAGGTGCAGGACAAGTATCAGGGATGTTGAATGTACCTTTGGGGGGGCAGGGGATGAAGTTTGCACTGAACCTATCTGCTAGCAGGTTGGCTAAGTCAACAGGATCAGATTATGTGATACTGTTAACTGCTAATTCGAAAAAAAAAACTGGGCTTTGCCATGAAGGTTCCTGACATAACTGAAGAAGGCTTTGTGGTTTCCCTTTGTTTCAATTCATAATTGGCTTTGGAGGTTTTCACTAGTGATCTAATTTGCTTGTTGAGGCTAAAGATGGAGTTTTTCCAATTGGGAACTTGTGCCTTTTTGCCCCTAGACAGCAGTTTCTTTCTTTTGCTGTAAAGCCAGTTGATAGAGGATGTCCACCAGACAGGTTTGGGTTTCCTTGAGGAGCAGGTTTTAGTTATGTTGGGTATGGCTGAGTCCATGCAGCTGTACAGGTGCTTATATATTTCATTGGTGTACTGTTCAGCATAGTTGTCTGCATCCTCTGAGGGAGGCGGTGGCGTGAAGCTACTGATACCCTCCCTTAGGAGGTTATAGTCAGCTTTCAAGAAGATTTTTAGTCTGGTTATGGCTGGGGAGTTGGGCAGTATGGAAATGTCGAATGAGACAGACCGATGGTCTCATCTCACCAGGGAAGAACTTACTATGGGAGTGGTGCAGTGGTTGCCCATGTTGGTGGGAACCAAGTTCAAAATAATATCTCCCCTTGTGGGGAGACGAGCTGGTCTAGTGAGTTAGAACTGATGAAGTCAAGGAATTGTTGGGTGAGTGCATTAGTGCAGGAATAGTTCACCCAGTCTATGGTGGGGTAGTTGAAATCACAAAGGATCAAGGTGTTTGGAGGTACCTTGATGGAGTCAGGTAAGTCCAGGTAGGAGGAGTGGATGTCATGAATCATGGAGGGGGGTCTATAACTGGTTATAACTTGGATGGGTGTCTTGCCAAATGTCATTTGCACCTGGAGTATTTCTAGTGAGTCTTGCAACTGCTGTCTGAAAGCACTCTTTTCCTGATAATCACTACCCTGTTGTGGGGCATAGGCTGAGATTATGAATACTGCCCTATTATTACACTTGAGTCTGATTGCATGTGTCTGTCACTAATTCTGATGACATCCCTCACTGCCTTCTGAAGCATGTCTCTCACCACAATTCTGAAACCATTTCTAGACTGTCCTCCTCCTGACCCTTCCTGCACTGCCCTTCCATCTTGTCTCTTGGATATATAGGATGTCCATCCTCCTCAGTATCATCATGTCATCCACTTTCAAGATGCATTCAGTCAGTGAACCTACATTAAGTGTAGTAATTCTCAGTTCACATTGCTAACTCAGGTAACCAAGGCTGGCAACCTGACACAGGCTCTCAGTGGCTTATTGACTCATGGCTGCTGGGCTTTATGATGGCACGCACTGGCCAATAGGGGCCTACCATTAGCATGAGTCCCTGGCATAGGTTGGAGTAGGCTAGGTCCTCAACCCACTTATCACTGGTAAGTACCCCTGTCCATTTTGGGTAACTGAATCACCTAGAGCCATATTTTACACCATTGATTGGCTAGCCATGCCATGGCATGCAGTCTGTGATCTGTGTTCTCCTGTCTTGAGGACACTGTGCACCACAGCAGCTGGTCTGTACAACTCTTTCCCCTATAGGGCACCATGTAGAGTCTGTGCTGCTGCCCACAGCTTCATTCATCAGTGAGTTTTAGATGGAAACACTCAGCATGTTTTTTGAGGTGGGAGGAACCCACACAGAGACAGGGAAAACATGCAAACTCCAAACAGGTATTGGCCAGAGGTCAAGATCGAACCTTGTACCTTGTGCATGGGAGGCAAAGACCTTAACCGTTATGCCAACTGGTCTCTTTACGTCTGTACATAGAGTACAGCTGCCTCCATAATAATTCGGACTTTAATGTTTTTATTTGTAGAGCCTGAGTCTGACTCTAAACCTTTGAAGTCTGAAGACAGTTAACTTACACTTTCTCAACTTGAGCTGATCTAGTCATAGTCAGTTTTGGCTAAGAATACCTGGAAAAGGGTGGAGAAGTTTAATTTAGTTAAATTTAGCCAGAGCCTACTTCAGCTCAATGAAAGTACACAGTTACCTATTCTCCTTAACACCAAACCACAAATCAGCCCATAGATGCCATATTTTATACTGCCCCCTCAGCCCTCTTCCCATAAAATAATCAGGAACTTTTAGAAGAAATAAAATATCCCTCAAGTTGCCTTTCCTAGCAGATGTCAGCTGTTAAGATAAATGGGCCTTCTTAACTACCCCATTTTTCCATTGCTGGAAATTTGAAAAACAATATAAGATTTCCAGAAGCAAATGATGCTTTCTTCTTTGCCCAGAAATATTCATATCACCTCTACCATGTAAGAAAGGATTGATGCTATAACTTTGAAATTAAATGCCATCATTATATATTACCCAAGAAATACTGAAAGGATCCAATTGGTCTAGCATTCTGAACCCTAGTTTCTTTGTTCATGCCTCCTAGAAACCTGAGGCCTTGAGAGGGACAAAGACTGTAACCCTTGGGACAATTTGGATGACAGACCTCTAACCATCTCTGAGCTGTCCAAGCATTCAGACATTATTTAAGTAGGCTTTCTTAGGCAACATACCTACAACTGCCAGTGGCAATCAAATCTCTTAGCTGAAAATATTTTGTCCCTCTGTGGAATTTTCTAATAATTTTTAAGCTCTGAAAAAGCCAGAATCTCTATTCTTCAAAATGTTGATACCCCCTGGTCAGTATATTGACACCCATCCTAGTATCCTGTGCTCTACTCCTCCTGTATGCAGATGACCTGCTTGGTATTTTGGCCCCTCCTACTCAGTCTGTATGTTAATGACTTGCCTGGTATCCTGATTCCCTTAGGGTGATGCATAGCCAGGTATCCACCAGTTCTTAATTTTAAGCCTCCAGCCTGAATAACAGTCAAACAGTTTATATATTTCTTCATCCCCAGTTTAATTAACAAATTGCTGAAATCTTACTGGTGATTCAGCTTAATAACTATGTAACATGTAAGTACATTCACCCCCCCCCCCTTATATCAGTCCTTTAAAAGCTATGCAGACTGAATGCTCATGGCACTTAATTTACCACAGCCATAGAGCCCAGGCAGCAATATAAGCAGTCGTATAAAAGACGTGCTCATGCATTTGAAATAAGTATGCAGTCTCTACACCATATGGCCAATCTTCTTCATACGGAGTCGGCAGTGGATAAATGCACAAGTAGAAGGGAACGTCAATGATTCTTTCAGTCATAGTTTCCAGAGTTGTTTCTTCAGGCATTCTGTCACTATCACCGCTGTCTTTTTCCTAACTTTTCCACCATCTCTGGATACGTTTCTTTATGTCAGTGTTAAGGGCTTGTCTAGGTTCCTATAATGACCCCTGTCCAGCATTCTTAGGTTTATTGATTTATTTGTATTTGTTTTCTGGGGTAGGGCACTGATCTCCATGGCCCATCTTTAGACTCAGCATGAGAACATTGTCTGTGTAAATGACTATGTGCTCAGAGTCAGATAGTTTGCCAGTGGATACTGAGGAAATCAAACCTTGCACCACTGGGCCACAGGAAACAGTTTGTTGACAACTCCTTAATCCTGTAAGCTAACTATCAGACAAGGCAGTTCATAGGTTCATAAGTAACTACTATGTTAGCTGCTCTTGAGAGCCATTTTAAGCCTTGACAATATCCCTTTCAAAGCTGAGAATCAAACCCTGTACCTTGTGTCTGTGAGATAAATACCTTAACCATTATACCAACCCCTAACCCCTTCTTGATCAACAGTCCTCTTTCAGTTTTTTTTCAGAAGGCCACTGTTCCATCCTTTAGACTACATATGACGGAGACCTTTAAGTTCACTTCCTCTAGCACCCCTTTCAGTTTTGTCTCCATAGTTTCTTGTCTTTTTGGTTCAGCTCTTCCCTCTTTTTCACCCCTTAGGCCTTCTGTGGTGCAGTTAACTGGGATAATCCTTGTTTCCTTTCATTTTTTCCACCCGTTAGGCCTTCTGTGGTGCAGTTAGCTGGGATAATCCTTGTTTCCTTTCATTTTATATTGTGTTGTACCTCCGAGGTCAGTATAATTACCACCTGTTCTCATCTGTTTTCAGTATGGAAACTCATGTCTTTTTCTTCTTCTATTCCTCTAAAATCACACCGAGGGGCAGTTATTAGATTGCCTTGAGGATACAAGTCTTTGTTGAATAACTTATAAGCCTCTTGTGATCTGAAAGCCAGCTATCTGTCTTTCTGTACTACCATTAATTGTACAATATAATAGAACATAACGGATATGCTAACAGAGTCTTATTGTACAACCGAGTGAGTAATGTTGGAAAATTCTGTAGATGTGCATTTTACCCTAATTGCTTTTAGTAGGCCTGCTTTATTTAATAGCTGTTCTCTGACAGAGTAGGAATGCATTTTATAGAGCACCTGTATTAGCCTGATATGATCTCTGTTTTCCACACTCTGCTGCCCTGCCTAGATCTCCTTAGGCATCTACTGCAGAGAGTAGGGCTTTACGGAAAAATTCTAGCTGTTGCAAGTCAGTTAATACCCCCCAGGACTTCATTTATTCAATGAATGTCCTTTCTTTTGCACTTCTCAGGTTCAGCCAGTTTGTCTCTGTATGTTTTTTTAGTTCTTGATTAAGTGTAATGCAATTATTTTATCCAGATTAGAAACAAAACCTTTTACCTGCTTCATTTTTAATTTATTTTTATTTTATTATTTGTTAATTGGGTAAGTGAGCTGGTCAATTGCCTGTTTTCAGCCATGACCTGGGCTTAAATGAGTAAGAGTAGAAATTTATACAAAAACAAACATTATTGATGACGGAAATGTACAAAGTTATACACAAGTAAACATTCTACGAGGTAAAGTATGTGTATCCAGGGAAAAGTAAATGATTGTTAAAAATACACAATACATAAATTCTCATTCGGGTAAGTCAAGTGTATCTTTGTACATCCACATGTATTATAGATTTTGATAGGGTAACCATTTGAAATGTAGAGACCTGCTACAGGAAGTCTTGTAATGCTGAGACTGAAAGGACAGATATACTGACTTACATATATTAAGTCTGACATGACTATTTCTGAGATTATTCCCTTTTCTGAAAGGTATGGTGCACCTGGAGTTCATATTTGGTGTCAGAAATGGGAGCAAATAACATTTGTACTGGCCAGAGCACGGAAGCTTCATACATACATCACAGTTTGACCATTCCATTATGAAAGTTTAAACCCTGTGAAAGAAAAGGCCGCAGCTGATGACAATGCTAGCACTAGACCACCAAGTGAAATCTGGAAGATAGAATGGGTAAACTTGAAGAAACAAGTAAAAGAAAATGAAGACAGACAAAAAAGACTTTGTAATTATTAAAGAAACTAAAAATGGATTCAAGTGGCAGAAATACTAAAATGATGAAAGCACGATAACTTTAATAAAAAGCAGCAAACTAATGAGACAATCTATAACGCAATAAAAGAACGCAGACGCAAACGTTTACAGATGAACTGTTCACGAACATTTTGATTTCAGAGGCAACTCTTGTTCTTTGCAGCAAATAAGCTTCAGCCACTGCTCTTACACTAGGGCACCGCATTCTTCCACTTATCACACCAAGAACTGTGACATCAACCTGGAAACAGGAGTTGCAGCCAGTTAATGTCCTTAGTACTGCACCTGGTATGCACAAAAGTAGTAAGGAGGTGCAAGCTTATAGACTTATTTATTATTGAGAAGAGATTTAAGTAATATTCTGACCCTGAAAAGAACTTGCCATTTATCTTCCTCTACAAATCTCCTGTACCAACTTACTCATGAGCTAACCCCAAAATTTACCCCTGCCACTAACCCAACCCTACACATCATGGAAATTAACACCCTTTTCCTAACAGTACCAATAAACAAGACACATGCACATGTGCGCACACACAGGCACACACAGACACACACACACACACACACACACACACACACACACACACACACACACACACACACACACACTTCAAACAAACCACTACTCAAACAGAATGCACGTCTACGCCTTTTCCTAACCATTACTCTAACCCTAACCAGCAAACATTCATGAGCTCAGACACAGAGCAAATCCTAATGTCAAAACGTCTGTAAAAGATGGAAGTTTTGGCATTACTCCCCATTCTAACTTACCTTGCCTTAGATAAAACAGAATTTGATGACTCTGTCTCTTACTTTAAATAGACAGACCGAGAACATCTCTTTTTGTTAGTCCAGCTTCATAAGTAGCTAGAATATCAGGTGTGTACTGGGTTACACTAATTAGATTAGACAAGATTAAAGTATAAGAAAAACGGCTGAAAATGGGGTGAGGAAACAAAAGAGGAGCAGAGGTAAATGTGAAGTAATTAAAGTTTGGGTCTAATAGGAAGTTTGGGGTTTTGAAGGAGAGTTAGAGGAATCTGGATAATGCGTTCAAAGAAAGGTGGCTAAGAGTGAATGGTAGGCGTAGTCAGAAATCTGAAGTGCTGAGAAGATAGCATGAAGTCCAGTAAAACAGATGTGAAATAGTAAAGGAGAAGTTTGGATACAGATGATGAGTACTTAGAGAAGCTGGGGATGCTATCCTGTTGGAAACTCTGTGGGACATGGGTAAAGAGAGTTCTTTACCAAGACCTATCTGCTGCTGCTAGAGAAAAGAATGCTAATCAGACTGCATGCAGCCAGATACAGTGTGTTGCAGAGCTAGCTCAAAGGAATGTTAAAAGGTGATTTCAGAAGTGAAACAATATCACCAAAAGTGAAAATGACCAAAGCAGAACAAAGGTCAAAGCAACAAACCAGAGTAGTTATAGAGAATGGAATAATTAAAAAACCCTGTCCCAACAGGAAAGAATAAGGGAAGATACTCAAGTGACTGAGGAAGACAAAGATAAGTGTCCAGAAATCCGCCAGTACCACCCCAACACTGCTAGATGAGACACATAGTTACGATGGACGATATAATTAGTTTTAAAATTAAAACCAAGGGAAGCTGGTCTCTGCCACCTTCTTAGACCTATCCAAGGCGTTTGATACAGTTTCCCATAGCAAACTCCTCACCTGCCTAGCAGAACTCAACCTCGATGACTCCACCCTAAAATGGTTTAACAGTTACCTAAACAACCGGCCACAATCTGTCAAATGGGACAACTCCCTATCCCCTCCACTCCCTGTCACATGTGGTGTTCCACAAGATTCAATCCTTGGTCCCCTTCTCTTCAACATATTTACAAATAATCTCCACCTAGCTACCACTAAAGCCAACATTGTCCAGTATGCGGATGACACTATTCTAATCTGTTCAGCACCAAACACCCAATTACCACAAAGTAAAGCCCAGGAATCCTTCATTGAGGTAGAGAACTGGCTAAACAACTACCAACTAATACTAAACCCCCCAAAAACACAGCTAATACTATTCCACCCAATCAATCCTCCGCCACCTTTACCATCATGTCAACCAATGGCACCCTCATCACTCCAGTAACTGAGGCCAAACTCTTAGGCATTAGTATTGACCGACAACTTAAATTCAACAAGCACATATCTCAAACTATCTCTAAAGTCCATAAAAAACTTGGTTGCCTATATTGTTGCATACTATTCCTAACCCCCAAAACTAGAACAACAATAGCCAGAACTCATCTCTTATCAACACTACTATATGTCTCTCCAGTCCTCACCAACATTAACAAACCAAACCTGAACAAACTCTTTACATGCTACAATAAAATAGCTAGGTTTGCTGCCAATAAGAGATCACATTTCCACCACTGCAAATCCCTAATTAAACTGCACTGGTTAGAATTTCCAAACCTCCTACACTACCACCAACTGATCATAGCCCAATAAATTCTTTTTCATCTGGGGAAGAGCCCTGCCCTAGTTGACATACTAAACTTTCACAATCCCAAAACGGAACTACATTCATGTAACAAAAACCTGATTGAAATCAACCCATGCAATAACAGTGCTGGGGAGGCCCTATTCTCTTATGATGTTGATAAAGTATAGGTTCATAGGTTCATAGGTTCATAATAGGCTATCTGCCCTAGGGCATTTATAAGCCTAGCCAGAGTGTGTTTGGCTTTCGCCACCCATTTTAAATGAATTTTGCTATGCCCTTTTTCGAGGTTAGTATACTGTGCCTCTGTCTAACAGTGACACAGAAGTGATACCTGGGGTAAACCTATGATCTCCCATCCACTCATCAAGATTCCTCTTGAAGAGAGTCAATGAGGGACTCTGCCTAACCTGGACTGGGATTTTATTCCAGAGTGAAAGGAGCCTCTGGGTTATGAATCTGTCCCTCCAGCATGTCCTATTTATTTCAGTGCTGAGGTTCAAGTCTCTCGAGCACGTAGCTCGATGGGATTTGGATTTTCTGAGATGCAGCATGTCCATTAATTCCGGGTTGGACATGGCTTTATATGTCAGGCACAGATCGCCTCTGAGCAGGCGGTACGCCACTGAGTAGAGCTGGAGTTTCTTTAACTGGGCAGCATATGGCATCTGTTTGAGCCCTTTGATCCTTTGGTGAGGTACTTTTGGGGTCTTTCCAGTTGCTGCAGGTGTCTGGTAAGGTGCATCCCAAAAGGGGCATTGTACTCAATTATGGGCCTGATGAGGGATGAGTAAAGAGGCACGATGACCTCACCTGATCTAGATGTGAATCCCTTTATGATTAGGTGGGCTATATAAAATGTTTTTCTAACCACTTTGGCCAAGTGGTTTTCAAATGAGAGATTGCTATCAACTTGGGTCCCCAGGTCCCTAATTACTTCTTCCGTACTTAATGGATTACCACCTATGTGGTAATTTGTGGGCACTTTGTTTTTGCCAAAGGGGATGACTATACACTTTTTGGCATTTAGCTTGAGGCCATGGCTCAGGCACCAGTTGTCTGTTTCTATGAGGCCCTTTTGTAGGATGCTTGTGTCGGCTGGAGAGTCAATTATGGTGCCTAGTTTGCAGTCATCTGCGAACTTGGTCAGCCACAGTCCTTCCGTGTTGGCCTGTACCTCCGAGTAATATATACCGAACAAGAGAGGTCCCAGGACTGAGCCTTGTGGGATGCCACTTGCAACTGGTTTGGAATCTGACATGGCTCCAGCAATTCTAACCATGTGGGTTCTGTCCTTGAGCCAGTTTGCAACCCATCTAGTGACATAGGGGTTTATATTTAAGCTGGTGAGCTTATCTATAATGCCTGAGTGGGGTATTGTATCGAAGGCTTTTGCAAGGTCCAGGTAGGCTGTGTGGACCACCTTCCCCTCGTCAATGACCTTGGTGACTGTTTCAAAGAAATCGACCAGGTTTAAGAGGCAGGATCTGCCCTTAACAAAGCCCTGTAGGTCCCCAATATCTTTATTTATGAGGTCCATGATGATCCTTTCCATAGCTTTGAAGACCAAGCTAGTCAGGCTTATGGGGCGATAGTTTCCAGGATCCGTTGAGGCACTACCTTTGTGGAGAGGGACCACTGTTGCTGTAGTAAGGCTGAGATTGAACAGTAGTTTTATGTTTGGGTTTAGCTCTTCTTGGTGTTCATGTAGGATGCAGCCCGGGACACCGTCTGGTCCCATTGATACTGTGTTTTTTGCTTTGGAGAGGGCGGCTCTTACCTGAGCATCTGAGATGTCAAGGGGGGCAGCACTCTGCTGGGATAGATATTTGCCCTTTTGGTGGGGGGAGTTTGTACTGAACCTGTCAGCTAGGATGTTGACAATGTCTGTCAGTTCGGTGTATTTTTTGTCATTTTGGACTAATTCTGAGCATATCTGGGAATTCCCACCCAGGTTCCTAGCATAACTAAAAAAAGCCTTGTGATTATCCTTAGTGTCCTGTGCAATTTTTTTCTCAAAGCTGGCCTTAGACGATTTTATGAGTGCCCGTAGTTTTTTGCTAATACTGATCAGAGATGCCTTCCCTTTTTGGAATTTTGCTCTATCATGTAGTAGCTTCCTCCTTCTATTGTATAGTTTGTTTATAGCTGGGGTCCACCAGACAGGACGCCTGCCTTTGGAGGATTGGGTCTTGGTTTTATTTGGGATTGCATGATCCATGCATTCCTGAAGGTGTTCATAGAATGCGTTTATAAAGGATTCTGTGGTCTGGGACGTATTTTCCATAGGCCCAGGGGCTTTGAAGGATTCCACCTCGGTTTTGAGGAGTGTGAAATTTGCTTTAGAGAAGTTTTTCACTGTGGTTTTCTGGGCAGGGGGTGGGGTCGGGATGTGAATATCCAGTGAGATTAGTTTATGGTCTGATCTTACCAGTGAGCGATACACTTCTGGTCTGGAGCATAGAGTCCCCATGTTGGTGATGATCAGGTCCAGTATGTTTTCTCCTCTTGTGGGAGTGGTAACAAGTTGTTCCATAGCATTTGAGTTTATAAATTCTAGGAGCCTTTGGGCTAGGGTGTTGGAGCTAGAGTAATGCTCCCAGTTTATGTTTGGTTAGTTGAAGTCGCCCAATATAATGGTGTTTGGAGAGACCTTCATATTTTCCAGTGTTCTCAGGAAGGCCGCGTGGGGTTCCTGGGTTTGGGAGGGTGGTCTGTAGCAGGCTATAAACTGGAAGGCAGTTTTACCCACTGTTAGTTGCACATGGATAGTCTCTGATGCTTCGTGCTGTGCCACCAAACTGGAGGTGTGGGTATCTTTGATGAATATTGATATTCCCTCTCCTTTTGTGGTTTGGTCCAAGTTTTGGGGCCGAAAAGCATGGTATGAGGTATAACCTGGTAGTGCTGGGGTGCTCTCAGGAGCCTTGAACCAGGTTTCTGTTACTGCACAGATATCAATGTTCTCCATGCTAAGGAGAGTTTCGAGTGCATACACCTTGAGGTTTAGACTTCTGGCATTAAGTAGCATTACTCTTAGTTTCTTACCCCTTGTGATACCTATGGAAGTGGGTTTGTCTTTTGAGCCTTGCCTAAAAAAGGCACTATGGGGGTGGCAAGAGCCTTTGCCAATATCCAAAAGCCCAGGAGTGACAGGTGCAAGCCATCCCTAATGAAGCATCGTGGCTTGTCGAGCATGTCATCCCAGGCTGACAGGCATTGGATCCCCTTTGAATGACACCAATACTTAAGCCAATTGTTGAAATTGATCATCTTGTCTTCATATTGTGGCATCATTCTTGGTGAGGGTAAGATGCTACTCAAGGTCAGGGTCATACCGGCCTGGGCTACATGCTCAGAGAGCTCCTCTATGTCTCTTTTCATGTAGTCCAGGGAGGTACATCTCAGGTCATTCACACCAGCATGGACAATGACTGAGTCATATTTGTACTTGCCTTGGAGTGACATGAGTGCTTGTGTTATGTGGCGGATCCTAGCACCCGACAGGCAGCTCACCATGACCTTCTCCTTGTTCAGCCTGGTGAGCGGGATGTCAGTGTGCCTGACGATAGAGTCACCTATTACAAGTGTATCAGGTGTATTGTTTAGCCTTAAGGGCTGTGACTGTTCAGCACACTGGCTTTGAGAGCTATGTGTTGCACATGTTTTGTTTTGGGGTAGCGGTTGCTTGGATGTCTGCTTTGGAGGTCTCTGCTGCTTAGGCAGATTTTTATTTAGAGCCTCCGAGTATGTTTTTGTGTGTTTATGTGTTTGGTTTGCTGTCGTGGTACATCTATGTGAGACTGGAATTGTAGTGAGTGTGGTTTCCTTCTCCTCCTGACTGGTTATGCCAGTACTGAGTTGAGAGAGCTTAGCCTCCAGTTTGGCTATATGGTTGCATCTCTCACATGTGTTGGAATTTGTTGGGAGGAGGAGAGGGTTGTCTGTGTACATGAGGCAGTTGTAACATTGCCTCAAGATTCCCAGATTCACCAGCTGGACCAGAGAGGAGATTGACAACTGACCTTTGGACATGCTAGGATAGTATTGGGAATTCCTTTATAATTGAAAAAAAGGGCCAATGGGGAACAAGGTACTCAAGGGGAGTTTGTGAGGGTGTAGTGCTTTTAATTTTTTAGTGCTGACTTATATAATTGCTTTAGTGAGCAAGTGCCAGGCTTTAGAGTAGGAATATGATGTTTATTATGAGAACTAGATCAGTTCTAAGGGAAAAAGTGAAGAGCAGACTTTGTGAAGCCGAGAATGGTTTAAACCCAATTAAGTGGAGTTGCCCAATGCTGCGCTATGCGCAAAATCATACAAAGCTGCGCCAAAGTGGGTTTTATACAGGGGGACTTGAAAGAGCTAGAAGTTAGCCCAAAATAGCCAATAGACTACCAGATTCTTGTGCTGGGAACACTCCTCTAGGGATAGATAGGCTGCTCTAAGCTCCCCACTGCCACTGGTGAACAAAGCAGCCTCCCTTTAACCAAGAAAGGAACTGGGCAACACAGGAACTTTCCAAAAGTCCACAATACAGCAAAGCCTGTATTTGGATTACTCTAGGTCAGGAAAGATGGGAAACAAGGATAATTTTTTTTGTTTTTTTTTTTCTTTTTTGCAACAAACAGCAGGAAAATGCAATAAATATGTAACACAGGCTAGCGCACTTGAGTGTGTAGCCTCAACAGGTAAATGCAACAAACAGGACAAACTGGACCACCCTCCCACCAGAACTCAGGCTACAAAGTCACACAAGCACCTTCAAGGGCCTTCTTAATTCACACCTCAATGCTAATCCTCTCTGCAACTGTAAAGACCCCCCTTGAAGACCCACTACTCCATATATGTGACCCGCTGTATGCCTCTATTCCATACACTATATTCTCACCTGATATACTCACCTGATATGTACTTTTTTTTGTAAATATTGCAAATAAGGGTTCTACTCCTGAGTATCTTATTGTTTGAGTATCTTATTGTTTTACAAAATAGTTCTTGTACTTCTTTGTTTCTCTTACCTTGTATACCAGTGTTTTTATTGTTATCTAAACCATCTATGCACTCTAACTTCCTTGGAGCTTTTCTTCCCAGGACTCCACTGAAAACGGACACTTTGTGTCAGTTGGATTTATCCTGGTAAAATAATGTTAAAATAAATAAATAAATAAATAATAAATTTAGAAGAAGACAATTGAATTGCTCTGCTGCCAACAAGATGGCTTCAGAATCAAGGGAGGATTACAAAAAAACAGATTACAGAAAATAAAATGGCAGTCAAATAATTGTTCTGTGTTAAGTGGATTAATTTTAGCCAAGTATAACAAAATAAGCAGGAATGCATTTTTAATTAATAAACACACATGCACAAACACACGCACACACACACACACACACACACACACACACACACACACACACACACACACACACACACACACACACACACACACACACACACACACACACACACACACACACACACACACACACACACACACACACACACACACACACACACACACACACACACACACACACACACACACACACACACACACACACACACACACACACACACACACACACACACACACACACACACACACACACACACACACACACACACACACACACACACACACACACACACACACACACACACACACACACACACACACACACACACACACACACACACACACACACACACACACACACACACACACACACACACACACACACACACACACACACACACACACACACACACACACACACACACACACACACACACACACACACACACACACAGAAAAAATCAGGACTAGAAAAAAATAGCATCCTGTATCTCGCTCTGTGGTGCATAAGGATGGAGCCCTAAATCTGATACAGATGACCAGGGTTTGATTAGTGGCTGTACCTCTGGAAGAGGCAGGAAGGGATAGAGAGGAGTAGGGTGGCCTGCTCACCACTCTTGGGGACAGATGGGTTGTAGATGCCCAGTAAGCACATTGGGTGGTTATATAGCCTGACGACTTTAGAGTAGCTGCTACTTGCCCTTTAGGATTAGGGGGCAGTTTTACTCACAGGTAATGTTCTTTGTAAAGGTGAGGGATGACCAGTGTGGTCAGCTCATCACATTGCGACTTCCTTGTGCAGACTAGATGTGTGCATAGGAGGTAGAGCTTAATGAAAATCATGGACCACCCCTAATGACTACTTTAATGTTGCCCGACTGCCCCTTGCTGGGAACTAATAGGCTGACTGGCAATAAGGGGATGATGATCAGCAAGTAGGGTGGGGCAAAATCCTGAAAAACAAGCAACCAAAATAGCTTGGAAAAAAGGCATATATAAGGTATTGACTGTCTGTCTAAACTTGTGAGGAGATATTACTTTTGAGGCGTGCGCTGATTCAGAGTATTACAATGTAGTGAATTTTCTTTCTAGCAAGGCTAAGCTGACAGAAAAGAAAATAGAGGTAAAGATCAATCAGAAAGATAAACTTGTTTAAGAGGTTGTATTCCTTTTATTAATCCTATTTAATAATGCATTTTCAAGTGTGTAAAAGTGTTAAAGGTGAAGGAAAATAAATAGATATGTTTGCAAAGAAAGAATTTGGAAATGACTGTGAGGGTCCTTTACACCTTTATTAAGGACATCCTCCAGAATACAAACAAAGGTTTCTTAACTAGCTTACAATTTATTGCCAAAGACTTTCACTGGTTAACATAGGCTTTACCACAGACTCCCTGTCCTAGCTGAAAAACTCTAGCACAGAGATCATTCAAATTTGAAAGAGGAGTCACTACCCCCCCAAGTTAAAGGGGTTCCACAAGGTTCCATTTTGTGCTCATGTCTTTTTTCATATTTATAAATAATCTGCCAGCAAACATTCCACAAATCAAAGTTGCATTGTTGCCAAAGACGTGGTCTTTTATAGAATGCATTCATTGCTCCATCATTAAAAAACAACTAGAATGAAACTTATCTCAGTTTTCCAATTCACTTACATGTAACATGCATTCTAAACACCCAAAATCCAAATTTTTGAGTTTTGGAGCAAGAGAAAATGTTACAGTATTCCATCAAAACTGGTCCATACTTATGAATGACAAGGAACCCATTGAAACTACTCCATACTTTATTATTTAGTTGTATGGCTAGAGCAAGCTTTCAACTTTTAGTAATAATTCATTGCAACAAAATAAAAAATTAGCTTACAACTATATTGGTCGAAAAAAAACTCCCACTTTCTTATTTCCAAAAAGTAGAATAGGTGTTGGTAACAAGATCCTTCTTGCCCAACTTGAATATGCACTGCTAATCATAGGTGAGGAGTGGACACACACCCCCCGCACATTAAAACTAGCAGTATTTGTAGTTAAATAACTTTAGCCTTCCAAAGAGAACACCATTTCACGTACAAAGCAAAATGACTGCCAATAAACCAGAGCTGCACAATACAAACCGTCGAACTCAGACTTCTTCCCAGACTTTGCTGAGCACCAAGTTGCGACCTAACATCCTAGTTCCTTTCCATTCCCTGTTTATGTACTCCAAGGGACAAACTCCACAGCAAATATCATAGCTTCTCAGGATCCCTCCCTCCATACTTGGGAATTCCTACTATTAAAACTCAGATCAGTGTCTTTTCCTTTCTAGATGTCTATGCAGCTTAAATACTCTGTAGTCAAAGGAACTATACCTGTAAATGTTTCCCACAAAGCACCATTACATAATTATCATATTCCTAATTGCTGCTTAACATCTAAGAACAAAACAAGCTGCAAAAATCAGCTGTAAAAAATAAACACAGTATCTGGACTGTGAAATTACTCTCTTTATTTAAAACACATTGAGGGCTTTCATCCTGCAAAGGAATTCCGTCAAAATAAATTAAAATTAGATCAGGGATGTAGGCATCTTACTGTATATAGACATAAAACTTTCCCACAAAATAGGTAAATTGAACTAATTAGACTAAACTTGAACAAATATAGTTAATAATAAAATATTGAGATAGTTAAATGCTTAACATCTGTCTTCTGAATCAATAACCAGTTCACGTCATAGTCACATAAAGCAGTACCCTCGTTTCCTGCTGTCATCCATCCAATATCAGCACCACCTGTATACAGTAACTATTACTCTCCTGCTCTTACAATTTTATAGCTTCTCCAATTCCTCTACCGCCCTCTCAGCTAATATACACAGTGCATATATTATTTATACTGAATTGTTTCAGTAATGCTTAAACTTAAGCTGTGCATGGTTTAACATTTCTCTGTAACACAAGGGATATTTCCTATATACCACACTGCATATAATAATGTAAATGACATCAGCAAGTTTTGGTAGTGAAATACAAATTCATTATATAAGCAAATGTAAATGTGCCATCACTTTCAACTTACTGAACTTTGAATGTATGATTCACCTAGATTATGCTTGCTTTTTCTTTTCTTTTATCATCTTTCCTGGATAGGTACCGTATGCTAGCTAAGAAATGAAAAATAAAATAATTTAAATGCACATATGAGCATTCAGACAGAGAGGTAACAGTGGCTGCAGCCTAGTAATTACATGAGCAAAATGGATTATACTTTAAAGAAATCAAATAAATGAAGTAGATTTTATGTAAACAAACCTAAAGAGTGCAGATCACATGTGCAGTAGTACAGTCCCATCAGAAACGAATGAGTTGTTCGTAGGTCATCAAGGAAGTGCAGAAATAGTTTGTGTGATAAATGCCTTTCCAACATGAACCAGTAAGTGTTCTTTCCTAAAGTTCTTCTTGAAGCGCGCTACCTATAATTATGGGATAGTCTGTCATGACTGAGGAGGGTATAACAAGCAGGTTTAACAACAAGTAGCACTTATATGTGTCGGACTGGCTGCTCGGGTATGATGCTGATATTGTATCCCTCTTTATCCCCCCTTCCTTGACACCGTGTGCGCTCCCTGTCAGAATAGTAGGAGCCTGATGGGAGGAGATCCAACCAAAGTAGAATTGTGTTTAGGACAGAATGATGTTACACTAATAATATGAACAAAACAGTGACCAGTGTCTGTCTAGACATAATTTCAGAAATGCAGTTCCATACTATTTATATACTGACCAGTACAAGAGCCCTGTATAATATTTAAAATGAATATCCTTGGTTTACTACAAGGTTCACATGAGCTTGCACATCCTGACATATAAAGCAAATCTGGCATTTGTTGACTAAAAGAAAATTAGTGACATTCCACGTTAGGCAAAACAGTACTGCTTTAACTAAACCAAATGCTCATATTACAGGATGATTGCAGATATGGCTCCCATAACAAGGAAGGTACACAAACATAAACTTGCTGCATACACTGGGAGGGAGCAGGCTAAACAAAAGTCATGTGTTTTAGCTAGTTGCAGAGAGAAGTCGAACAGTTAGGGAGGGTGTTGTGACAGATTCAATGTGCACTCAGGCTAAGCTAAGAGGAAAAATAGCACAGATAGCAAGGTTTAAGCTCTCTTGTCACTGAAAACATTTGTATTCAAGTGGTAAAACAAAGCTACTCTTCACTATAGTTAAGCAAACAGTAGTTTAATGATTACTAACAGAATACATTGACTCAGATTCACTCCTCAATCATTATTGTAGAACTGATCAATTCAGATATTATTCCAGCCTACAAACTAACCACAGGTGAGCCAAAGTACATGGCACCGCTTCACAGCCAGTCTGTTCCAAATGTTCAGGTGAATGTGTTTCTGTATCACTGTTTCACAGCCTTCTTATTTTGTATAGGTACAGTTTTTGGTGACTTATTTTGGGTCTGTATGCCTGTCAGCAATTAGGCCTTCCCGACCTACAGATCCATTTGTCCTCCATAGAGTAATTCCTACAACCAGAGTTGCCCATTCATTTCCTCAGGGTAAAGGTTGATCATGGGACCATCATCTGCACATCCATCAGGGTTTTGTTTTTTTCACTAAGTCCTTAACCCCCACTGCACATAGATTCATAGGTTCATCTGTTAGTACAAGGCTATCTACCCTTGAGAGCCATTTTAAGCCTAGCCACACGTCCTAACCCTTTTGGCATTTCAATTACCCTTATCTGTTCAAGGACTAGATTCATATTACACATAGTGATGCTAACTGGGTTAATACTACAGATATTTATAAGGGCCCCAAGCATGTCATATGTCATTTAGTAGTTGCCTCTCTCTATTAGTAGAGCAGGGGCATCCCTGGGGTAAATTTCCTAGTTCCCATCCATAGATCCAGGTTACACTTGAATTTGAACATGGATGAGCTTTGTTTTACATGGATGAGAAATCTGTTCAGAGCAGTGATATCCTCTGCGAGATATACCTGCCTCTCCAGACCATTCTGTTGTTGTTGCAGAGGATAAGATCCCTGGACTGAATATTTCAAGTGCCATTTGCTTTGCTGATATGCAGTAGGTCCATCAGGGCTGGGTCTGAGGATGCTTTGTATGCCAGACGCAGGCCACCTCTTAGTAGTCTATAACAGACTGAGTATAGAGGTAGGGCTTTAAGCTGGTCAATGTATATCAAATTACTTAAGTATCCTTTTTGTAAGGTATCTCTATGGGCGTTCTATCAGCTGCAGATTTCTGGACAGATATATCCAAAATAGATTGTTGCACTCAATGATTGGTCTTGCGAGGTCTGAATAGAGGGGCCAATGATTTCCCAAGAACTAGAAGCAATCCCTTTGCTAAGAAGCTGTACAATATACAAGGACTTCCTCACGACAGGGACACATGTTGATCAAATGTTAGGTTGCTGTCTACATAAGTTCCAAATCATGAATGATTGGGCCATCTCTTCAGGGTGTATTTTCAATGTGGTAGTTCCCGGGAGAATCAGACTTTCCAAAGGATACAATAATGCATTTTTTGGCATTTAGCTTTAGTCCATGATTTTGGTATAAGTTATTTGTTTGGAACAATCCTTCCTGTAGGATGGGTAAGTTTTTGGAGGGATTAGTAACTGCACCCAACTTGCAGTCCTCATCAAACTTAGTCAGAGTCCTTTTGTATTGGCTTTAATTTCAGAGAAGTAGATGCCAAATAGGAAAGGTACTAGCACTGACCTCTGGGGAACTTCACTGGTTACTGGTCTGTTTGTGTTGGTAGCTTCCCCTATTTTGATCTCTTGCATTCTATCAGTGAGATAGTTGGTGATTCAACTGGTGACATAGGAGTTTATTTCTAGTTTGTTTGTCAAAAGCCTTGGTCAGGTGAAAGTACGTGATATGCAGTATTTTTACTTCATCCTTTGCATTGGTGAGTCTTTCAAAGAAGTCCACCAGCTGAGTAATCATGACCTGCCCTTGAATACAAACTGAGACATATCCAGTAATTGGAGCTTTCCTGTGTCCTTACTGATCAGGTCCACAATTATCATTTCCATGGATTTACATATGAGGCTGGTTAGACATAGGGGTCTGGAACTGCATGGATCAGAGGAGGGTCCTTCTTTGTGTAGGAGGATGATTGTTGCTGTTTTCCACTCAGTACAAAGTCTGTCGAGCCTGAGGTTAAACACACTGTTATTAGGAGCCTATCTAAATTATGCTTCATGCTATTCGAAGTGCATCTGGGGATATTGCCAGGACCTATAGGTGCAGTATTTTTAGCCTTTGAAAGTGGTTTTATGACTTGGTCATGTGTGTGACAGCTGGGGGATGTCAGTTCCAGGTATTTCTTGTGTGATAGATTGGGGGGGTGGTAAAGTTTGAGCTGAATAAATCACCCAGTAGGTTAGCTATAGCTTCAATTTTGGTGAAAGTACTATTGTTCACAAGCAGCTCAGTGCACTCCTCACTGCTGCATTATGTTCCTGTGATTGTGAACATAACTAAAAAAGGCCTTGTGATTATCTATAGTCTGGATTGCTATCTTTCTTCAGATTTGACTTTGGTGGAGTTAACTAGACACCTGAATTGTCAGTTTAATGTAATGACAAAAACTCTGTTGTTTTGTTAGTTACACTTCATGTCCCATGCCATTTCTAGGGACCGATGTGCAATCAATGTACTAGCTAGAGCATGCCACTTACTTTTATGGGTGATGAAACCCCGCAAGGCTGACTCACCCCTTTGAAGTTGGCACCTCTGCATGATCTCTAATCTCCAGTGGAGATTCTTCAGTGGAAATGAGTGCCTGACCAAACATTCTGTCTCTTCCCTAAAGACAGGTGAGACAGAAAGTTTACATCTTTCCTCTCATGCCACAACAGGTTCCCAAGCCACTATTCAAATATGGGTCACTTGGGTAATAATCAGAGGTTTCTCGTTCTAATGCAACATATGTGGCTAATATATACATAAACTTCTGGAGAACTGCCAAACATGCAGTGAGAACAGCATATATAGGATCATAGGAGGTTACTGTGCTAATGGTCCCAGGGCCCTTACAAGCATAGCCAAGTTCAACCCATGTTCCCAAGAAATATCAGGGTATTAAGAGGAACAAAGTCAACAACTACTGCCCCTGTCCAAGAAGGACACAGGTGGAACCCCTGAGGTGAATTTCCGGTTACCCATCCAATCGTCCAAAATGAGCTTAAATAAGGCCAACTAGGATCTTTGTTTAACATGAATAGGAAGTTTTTCCCAAAGGTGGGACAATCTCTGTGAGACAAATTTGTCTCTCCAGCAAGTTCTGCTGATGTCACATACCAGGTTAAGGTTCTTTGAGCAAGTGACCTGTGTGCCATTTGACTTGTAAATGTGCAGCATTTCCATCAAAGCTGGGTCAGAGATTGATCTATATGCAAGACAGAGGTCGCCTCTGACTAGTCTGTATGACACAGCGTAAAGTGACAATGATTTCAGTCTGTCCACATAAGATCTTGAAGACCCTGAATTTTCTTCATAAGGAACCTTTGTGGTCTCTCCAATTGCTGCAGCTGTTTGGAAAGGAACATACCAAAGGAAGAATTGTACTCCATTATTTGCCTGATGAGGGAAGTGTACAGGGGGGTTATAACCTCTGTTTTTTCTGGAGGCAATGCCCTTACTTATGAGATGAGCAATATAAAATGGCCTTCTTACCACTTTGGAGACATGGTGGTCAAAGTTAAGGTTGCTGTCAACCTGGGTGCCCAGATCTCTCACCACTGACTGTGTTCTTATGGTATTGCTATTGATGTAGTAGTTTGCAGGAACACCACCCTTGCCGAAGGAGATGATGATGTATTTTTTTGCATTAAATTTAGGACCATGACTTTGGCACCAATCATTAGTCTGTGTAAGACCTTCTTGCTGGATGTTGACATCACTAGGCGTTTCAATGATCGCTCTCAGTTTGCAGCCATCAGCACACTTTGTCAGCCATAGTTCTTTAGTTTTAGCCTGTACTTCAGAGAAGTAGATTCCAAACAGTAGGGTTCCCAGAACTGATCCCTGTGGAACACCACTGGTTATGGGTCTGCTGGAGGAGGTGGAGTCCCCTATTTTGACCATATGAGTTCCATTAGTGAGTCAGTTTGCAACCCACCTGACAATATATGGGTTGAAACTTAGCTGGGTGAGTTTATCAATGATGCCTGAGTGGGGGATTGTGTCAAAGGCCTTGGCGAAGTCTAGGTAGTCTGTATGCAAATATTTGCCCTCATCTATGGCTATTATGACAGCCTTGAAGAAGTCCACCAAGTTTAACAGGCATGATCTCCCACTGACAAAGCCAAACTGGGTGAGGTTGAGCATTTGGAGATTTCCTATATCTTTGTTAATAAGGTCCTTGATGATTTGTTCCCTGGCCTTGCAGATTAGGCTGGTCAGGCTACTGGGTCTACAGTTTCTGGGTCAATGGATACACCCTTTTTGTGCAAAGGGATGATGGTAGCTGTTTTCCATTCCACTGGGACAAAGCCAGTGCTTAGTCTGGCTGGTAAAGGATCCAGGACTGCATATTCTCATGCAAAGGAGAAAAGAGTTAACATTTTAATGCAAATGCCACATTTAAAGAAGACATGCTGATGGTCAATGCAGGAGGCTAATGACAAAATGCTGCAGTGGTCATTCTCTGGTTGGCTCTGAAGATGGTACACCAGCAATTCATGCTTTTTTAGAAAGCAGGCAGAAAGATGTTTTCCAGCAAGATGAGGGGAAAGGGACAATCAATTAAAGGTAGGCTAGCTTAAGTAAAGAGCCAGAGATGGTGGAGGGAAGGGGTGTAAATTCAGTAAAGATGTGAACCCTGAGATAGGGGTCAGCATTTGTTTGTATTTAGTAGGAGAAATGACACCGAGATGATGGAGGGTTACTTTGCTACAGCAAGGCAACAGGCCTTAGAAGTAATAAAAGAAAGAGGCCAAGATCACTCAGAGTATTAGGTATTCTGCACCTGTGCCACTGACAGATGGTCACAAAGTCATCCTATATAGCAGAATACAGCTACCTTGTAAGTAGTAGACATCTTTGGACTTAAACTTATTTAGAGTTTGTATTTGTTTACTAGAAACATTCACCAGGTAGTAATAGCAGACAGCTATTAAAAGATTTGGGAACCTCTGTAGGTAAGTGCATCGACAGAGAAAACTTTGTGTGATTGGTTTATCACTAGTATCCCAGCAGCACCACCAGTAAGAAGTACTGGGATGTCCAGTGTAAGACAGACAAATACACGAGAGACACAGATGTTCATCCATTTGAGGTAGCTATATGTCACATGTATGGTGCCATTAACTGCAGTACAGAGAAAGCTATGCATAGCATGTTAGGTGGGAATAATAATTTGGGAAACATTAAGAAATGGAGAAACCTGCCATAGAAGCAATGACCAAGGGTGAAGGAGTTACTGAATAGGTAGGGCTGATCGGCCAACTTCATCCTATAGTATTAAGGGGTAGATACAGGGGTAGGGGTATTATATTTGCAAGTAGAAAAGAGATAAAGGACAGCATAGACTCAGGCCAGAGACTTAAGTGGCAACAAGGAAGGTAATTATCAATCAGGATGCAGAATGTATTTGTAAAGGCAAATGTAGTAGGATCAGTGCTTGAAAGAGGAGGATGGTTATGGGAACCCTCTGCCTAAAGATGCAATCATGAGTTTGGTGCCTTATCAAGTACATTAGGCCTAGTAATATAGGCCCAGGATGCCCAGCTTGATGTACTCTGAGTGGGGGGGGGGGGAATCTTACAGTAAGTAGGAGTCAAGGCAGGCCCTGTGGCATGATTAGACTTGAACCCAGGACCCTGTACATCATAGTTAGAGCAATGTACCACTACTCAAAATATTAGATGGGCAAGAAGCACATCTACTGCTGGCCAATAAGTACAATGGTTGGTGTTTATAGGGCAGATGAGGCTATAGAATCGACACCACACTCAGACTGTAGAGTGCCCCTGGTGGGTAGTACATGCTAAGGCTTCAGTATATGGTGTAATCTCAGTTAGCCTAAATCAGGGGTGTTCAACAGGTGGCCCTAGGGCCACAATCAGGCCCACTTAGGCATTTATATGACCCTCGGTATGTCATATAACAAACAGTTTTGAATGGACAGATATATTTTGGGCATCTTAATGTGGCCCCCCCCAAACCTTGCCAATTATAGTAAATGGCCCCTGAACTGTATGGTAAGTAGCCACTGAACCAAACAGGTTGGACACCCCAGGCCTAAATGAAGTGGGTAGGCAACAAGTAGAGCTTCATTGTGAGTGTTGTCTGTGTGTGAACAAAGAGTATAAGTTGTTCCTGCTGGTGTGATGACCCATCACTTGGCCAGTAATCAAGGAGCCTCAATCCTCACTACTGGCAACAGTGGGGGGTGTTCACTGGGAGGATAACAGGTGCATTTCCAGATGTAGCTCTCTGCATCAAGTTCAATTTCCCTTAAGAACACACAGAGACCACGGTCAGTCTGGGGCTGGTCCCTCTACCTTTCTCCAGATCCCCAATAAGACTCCCCACTGGCACAGCTATAGACTTGAGTCCTTTGCCAGGGTTCCAAGCCAAGTCCTCCAACACTCTATGTGTCCAACCAGTGCTTCGTGGCCCTGCCCAAGTAGCTGACACACACACACACACACACACACACACACACACACACACACACACACACACACACACACACACACACACACACCTGGGAAAGGCTGGCACAAGTTTACTAGCTATGCCTCCTTTTGCCCACACTATAAGGTAGTTTTCACTGCCACCAGAACCCTTTTCAGCTACTTTAAGGCCCTTAACAAAGGGTGTCCAATCTTATTGTGTAATATTAATACTAATACAAATGGTAGTTTGACCAAGAGCAAGGCCATTAGGAGTGTCCCACACAGTGTCACCAAATAAATATGCAAGTACTCTCACAACAACTCTCTACACAGATTAGCCACAATGAAAGATTTAAATATATCTAATAATAAATAATAAAAGAACAAAGCAATACTAAATATATATTCACAGTGACATCACAGTTCAAAGCCATAGTAAATATTTAAAACAACATTGCAGGACAGTCTCAAGTAAATAAAAATATCTAAACTAAGCTTCACTATATTCCTGACTGAATCTAAGGGAATTATACTATAACTTAAGAACTTACTAATAGAGCAAGGCAGATGTAGTGAATGGATGCTCTAGATGCTGTCAGGTCAAGACAGAATGCAGAATGCCCTCTCAGTAAGAGACTTCTCTCCAGTCGGGTACACTGTGGTTACATTTCAAACAGCACTTTGTAAATACCTTTTCAACACACATTTCTCTACAAGCAGTTTGATATACACATGACACACAGTTCTGATAGATTTGTAAGACAAGCATCTTATATAAAACATTTCGATATTCACCAGTGACATAATTATTTACAAAGTTCCAGCACCAATGACATAATTATTTACAAAGTTGCAGCACCAATGACATAATTATTTACAAAGTTCCAGCACCAATGACATAATTATTTACAAAGTTCCAGCTGTGCTGGCAGTACCTCATTTTGTCACATCTGCTAATCACTGTTACAGAGGAGCAGCTGCCAACACAACTAGGGTAGTCCTCAGATGTGATAAAGGACAGTCGACCTTAGAATAAAGCGTGTCTTATGTAAGTTAAATCAAAAAGTGCAACAACAGGCACTGCTGCAGGGCAGTTCAGTAGACATTAATAGTTCAGATGTGAGAACTAGGTTGACAGTGTAGCATTCAGTCAAGAAAATATCAAAAGCCATTAAGAGTGACTCTTACATTTCATGCTTGATAGCAGTTAAAAGGCAACAGAACAAGAGAAATGTTACAGAAAGTGATGCCCACCAACAAAAATCAACTTAATGAGATGACAAGCAGGATTCAGAAAACATTGCTGCATCAGAGTAAGTGAATTTGCTCAATGAGCAGAGACAAGTAGAGTATGAGCAATTCAGGAAACCCAGCAATATAGTGTGACCAGCTGAAGTAACATGGGATGTGATCAGCTGAAGTAACATGGGATGTGACCAGCTGAAATAATATGGGATGTGACCAGCTGAAGAAACATGGGATGTGACCAGTTGAAGTAACATGGGATGTGACCAGCTGAAGTAACATGGGATGTGACCAGCTGAAGTAACATGGGATGTGACCAGCTGAAGTAACATGGGATGTGACCAGCTGAAGTAACATGGGATGTGACTAGCCGAAGTAACATGGGATGTGACCAGCTGAAGTAACATGGGATGTGACCAGCCAGAGTAACATGGGATGTGACCAGCCGAAGTAACATGGGATGTGACCAGCTGAAGTAACATGGGATGTGACCAGCTGAAGTAACATGGGATGTGACCAGCTGAAATAACATGAGATGTGACCAGCTGAAGTAGCATGGGATGTGACCAGCTGATGTAACATGGGATGTGACCAGCTGAAATAACATGGGATGTGACCAGCTGAAGTAACATGGGATGTGATCAGCTGATGTAACATGGGATGTGACCAGCTGAAGTAACATGGTCAGACATTTTATATGCTAATAGCTACATGTAGAAGCACCATATAAGATAATGAACTAAAGAAACATGGTGGAGCAATTTGAAAATGTTTAAATGTTGCACAGTGATGCTGCCCCCACTTTAGTTTTTCTACATGGCCGTATGCTTGGTTTCTGGCAGAGTAAAGTAGTGTCCAAGGTTAGGAGTTATCACAGATATCGTAAATGCGTTTCTGCAAGAGGCTCTTATAGCACCTACTGTGGCACCAGGTTATCCAGCTGTGGTTAGCATTTCATGTCCTCTATGACAACAGTATAGTGGCTTAGCTTGTAGGCAGAGACACTATGCAACAAATTACAACCATGTTTTGTTCTGGTCTGTAGCCACTTGGGAGTCACAGAGTATCTATCCCAATGGACACAAAGGTATGTGTGGCTTCATGTATATTAGGAACAGGGGCCCTTCAGCAACCTACTGGGCCACAATGGGGGTATCTTTCTGAAGAATAATCTGCCAGTTTCTCCGTGCTGCACCCTCCCATCTTGCGGAGCATATATGATTCCCACATTCTCTAAGGAGAGAGCCAACACCATGTGGGACAACTAGGTCATAACCCATTTCCCTGAGGTACTTGGAACCATAGACTGTACCTGCATTGAAATAACGGCCACACCCAGTGAACTGGGAAGAATCACTCCATTAGCTGCTACATGGTCTGTACTGTATAGGGCATCATCTCTATGTATGTGCAGGCCATCCAGGCAGCTTTCATGACTTCTCACAGTGGCATTTTGTGTGTCATATTGGATATGCCCTGGAACACTGTCTCATGACATCAGTTAGAAATCCACATAATCAAACTGACCATGGATACAAATGTGCACTGTTGCAAATCAGAAACATTACAGAGCATGTGTTTGAGCTGCTGAAGTCACATTTTCACTAGCTGGATACATCCGGTGGTGCTCTGCAGTATGTCTCCATCATATGTGCCAAAATGTTGGCCTTGTGTGGTATGTCACTTATATTATACTTAGGAAGTACTGTAGTTAAAGCAGGGTGGTCTCTTATAGGGACCACAGTACCCAGCATCACTGGCAGCTTCAGCTGAGACAGATGAGGGGCCAGAGGAGGAGCTAGCAGTAGGGGATGACCGTGCTAGCTGGAGGCAAGCAATGTATGCTGTGGCACTATCAAATAAGCAATGGATTACACATAGTTTTGCAACATAGGGCCAGAGGAGGAGCCAGCAGTAAGGGATGACCGTGCTAGCTGGAGGCAAGCAATGTATGCTGTGGCACTATCAAATAAGCAATGGATTACACATAGCTTTGCAACATAGGGCCAGAGGAGGAGCCAGCAGTAGGGGATGACCGTGCTAGCTGGAGGCAAGCAATGTATGCTGTGGCACTATCAAATAAGCAATGGATTACACATAGCTTTGCAACATAGGGTTAGAGGAGGAGCCAGCAGTAGGGGATGACTGTGCTAGCTGGAGGCAAGCAATGTATGCTGTGGCACTATGAAATAAGCAATGGACTACACACAGCTTTGCAACATAATTATACTAGAGTTAAGCAGATGCACAACAGTCAAAGTGATGCATGCAAAAACACCAGCCTGTGCTTAACCAGGCATCTGCTGGCCAAGCTGTGCATTAGCCAAAGGCAACCCAAGTAACAACATAGAAAGGGCAGGGCACAGTTATCGTTATGTGTACAGGTCGGCAAAGGAGTTAAGGAGTGCATGTTTTACATAGAAATGTGTGTGAGTGTGAGTGCTGAGGTGTAGTAACATAAAAAAGTGTGTCTGCAGGTAGTGTAATAACACGATTGGGAGGTGATTACTGTGTAGAAGAGGTGGTTGGTGGATGTATGAGAGGTGCTGGGGGCTGTGGTTTGTGTGTGTGTGTGTGTGTGTGTGTGTGTGTGTGTGTGTGTGTGTGTGTGTGTGTGTGTGTGTGTGTGTGTGTGTGTGTGTGTGTGTGTGTGTGTGTGTGTGTGTGTGTGTGTGTGTGCATGCGCGCAAACGCATGTGCATGTGTATGTGTGTGAGTGTGTGTGTGTGTGTGTGTGTGTGTGTGTGTGTGTGTGTGTGTGTGTGTGTGTGTGTGTGTGTCTGTCTGTCTGTCTGTCTGTCCACAGAGACACAGCCTCAGCATGTGGTGCATCGTTACATCTTGGCCTACCTGGTAGGTTCAGGGCATGTATGACAAACGGTTAATCTTCCCATGCACGTCCTTGCCCACAAGAGCTGACACTGTCAGGACTTGTACTAGCTGTACCATGACCCAGGCTAGAAACTGGTTTGCTACCTCACTGTGTCTGAAGTCTTGTGGAGGCTGTGCCAGCATGATGACAAATATGGCCATGAGGATACCATCTCCTGGGTGTAGACACGTCTACAACCATGTTGCTGTGGAAGTGCTAGCACTGTGGGACAACTGTACCACATTAGAAGTGCACTTCAGAAGACCTCCTCCTGTATAGGTGGACAAATAGATAATTTTAAAAGCATTTTAACCCCGAGCTGTTCCAAACAGAACTTAAACAATGTAATTGGTCACCATTAAAATCCCACCCTATAAATAAAGCAGTTGAATACTTTAAGTTCACATTCTTAACAATCCTGGACCATCACGCCCCAACACGTTCTACTAGATATAAAGCTAAACCTGCTCCTTGGCTCTCTAACAATACTAGGCAACTAATCCTTCACAGAAACAAATCCTGGGCAAAATGGTGTACTACTAAGAATCCTATAGATCACCAAACCTTTAGACAACATAGAAATAATACAAAAAAAGCTGTCCTACTAGACAAAAAGAACTACTATCTCGAACTACAACAATCCTCCCACACGGAACCACAAAAATTTTGGAGTAGTATTAACAAACTTCTTTGCCCAGGTGAAACTATTACCCCCAAAGCTCTAGGCTCTAACCCTGAAAATCTAACACAAACAGCAAATGCCTTCAATTCTTTCTTCACTAACACTATCCAAACTCTGGCTAGCCATCTATCCCCCTATACCTCCAATCTGCCAACTCCCACTACCAAGCCACCCCATTATTTCATTTAGAACCAGTTCCCACATCCTATATCTGCTCCCTTCTCCAAAAGCTAAAACCAACTACCCCCTCAGCTGATAAACTCCCAGCTGAATTCCTGCAAAAAGGAGCCAAAGCTATAGCTTATCCAATCTCCATACTGATAAATAGAACCATAAAGGAAGGTACTATCCCATCTATCTGGAAAATCTTTCACAAATTGTATCAATGAAAACCGTAACAAAAATATTCTTACCTCTACAGTCTTTGTCGATTTATCTAAAGCTTTTGACATGTTTAATCACCAACTCCTTCTACATATACTGAGATCCCTTTCACTTGACCCTCTATCTATGAATTGGTTCATATCGTACTTTGAAAACCAACAGCAGGCTGTACTCTGGCAAAATAAACTATCTAATCACCTTCCTATCTCACTAGGTGTTCCACAGGGCTTTAAATTAGGCCCTCTCTTGTTTTCCATTTATATCAATGACCTCCATTCAGCCATTCCACTCTCCACCTGCATTCAGTATGCAGACGACTCTACTTGTTAAATAAAATTAAGAATTCAATACACAGGAGGTTCAGGTTAAAAAGTTTACTAGTGTACACCAGGAGGCAAAAAACGTACAAGTACAGAATTTTGTCTAACATGAAACAGGAAGCACACAATTTTATATAGTCTTTACATTCAAGCTGTGCCCACCTTACTGACGTGGTATGTCACAGGGCATCTACATCACTTTGGCTTACAGTCCTCTATTCATAAAAACTGCTGATGCTGTATATTTTAAAAAAGTTTTCCTCTGGTAACAATACGGCCTTGCTATCCACCTGGTCAGACATAATGTCTTTCTGTAAAGTTACTTCTTCAAGGTTTCACATCAGTTCGAATACAATAGTGGATTCAATCTTCTAATACACATCTTTGTTCACTGTAACACTTTCCCACCAGCTGCATGCTATCTTAGTAACACACATACAAGGCCAAATCATCCCAGCAGGAAAGTGTAGAAGATTTCATTATTTCACATATTTAATTTCCTGACCCAGCAGATAATCACTTGTGAAAAGCATAAACATTAAACTTGCTAAGCTAGCATCTGCCAGGGTCGGAGGTCAGTTTGCTTCAAGCCACACTGTAGTTTCAAAACTACTTACATTTACACATGAATTAATCCTTTCCGTTATATGATTAATAGAATAAAATGCATTATATACTACTTTGTTTTTAAACTAGCATTTCTCGTATATTCAAATACACATTTTTCTAACATTTTCCCTCCTATTAATACTTTTTATTCTATTTGAAGTATGTATAATGTCATTTCATCTCCCAACCTCTTCCACTAAGGATTTTCAGTTAGGTGAGTCATTCGATCTATACTTCAGAAAAAATGTCATCTGAGATCAATTTTTCAATCTCAATATCTTGATACAAGGTCTCAGTAACAGATACATCAATAAAATCTTTGATTAGTCTTTTCATGCAGGGAATTCCACAGCAAACACATGCTCCTATTAGGAGTATACCCACACAAATGGCAATCAGAATATTCATTAGGATGGAACCCCACCCCCCAAATAGATTGTGGAAAAAGTCCATCAGTGGGTTTCGGCCTGGTTCAGTCATGGCTGATACTTGCTGAATTACCTGTAGGTGGTTGTTAATTTCATGTCTATTGTCTGGTATGTACGCACAGCATTCTTCTTTGATAAGCATGCACTTACCACCTCTCGCCGCTAGGGTGAAATCAAGAGCCATTTGATTTTGTAGCACAACAGTTCTCATTGCATTCAGTTCATCAGTCACCAGTTCTAGGGCAGAAAAAGTTGCATTACTCATTACTTCGAGAAGTTTCGACAACTTTCTCAGCTCCCAGATCAATTTGACTGTTCCATATGCTGGGAATATTCCTGCCCAAGATATAACACTGTCACTCAAGTCCATATGAGTCAATTTACTTTTGTCTTTCACGGTATTATGGTCTTTCCAGCCAGCTTCGATCCTTCCAACTGGATTTACAGGTTTTTCAACTGGACCTTCAGGTTTTCGGGCTGCTTCTCTCATGTTTCGTATCTTACCCAAAGGCAATTCTGCAGTATGTCTTATTGCCGGAACCAGATAACCCAAAAAACAACTGCCGGACCAATTCTCAGGTAACCATTTATATGCCTTTTTCCCACAAATAAAATAACAGTTTTCTATTTTAGTACTAATACGCATTAACCCTGCATGAAACATTTTCTGATCTATAACTGACAATTGTTTAAACAAAACAGGATTCTTGCGAATATCATTCATGGTTGTTTTCAGTGAGTTCAAATATGAGTCATAATTAGTATTGCAAAGAATATTGCCATTACTATTCTTAATATAACATCGGTAAGATATGGTTATATTACAATTGCTCCAGCCCACCTGCAGAGTATCATTTTTGTAAAAACATACAATTCCTTTTTGTGTGACAGGTAAAAATAAAGCTATTTTGTCCTGTGATCTCGCAGTTCCTGTATCAAAGAGTAAATTCTCACAAGTCTCATTTATCCCCAAAGGGACAGCGGACATTATCAGTCCTCCATATGCTGTTGGTATAGCTGTACAAACCCAACAATTTGAAATGTTCATAGTCTCTGCATATACATGCTTCATGGCTAGGTATGTGTTAAAATTTGGATGCCAGTCTATAGACATTTCGTCACGCCTTCCCACTTTCACTTGTGTGGTTGTGTGCAGGATAAACCACAACAAGAGGAAAATTGTCACAATTACAGTCAATAAATGTATACTCAACAAAATGATTATGCAACATCTCTGGGGTTGATCTAAATTTCTATTCGCTTTGTTTTTGGCCATCTTGGTCCTGTTGTGTATCAGTCACAAAGTTTTTATCAAGTTGAAAGTTCTTTACCAGTTTGCAGTGTGTCAAATGAACCCAGGACGTCCTCCCGGCCACTCTGACTGCAGTAGGTGTTGCCAACAGTACCTGGTACAGTCCTTCCACCTTTGGACTCACCCAATTCTTCCTTTTCGTCACTTTCAGCGAAACCCATGTCCCGGGGGCCAAAACTGCTTCTACCGGTCTGGTCTGTTCCTTATCTGAAATAGAGTTAAACTGCAAAACAGATTTATTTGTTAACAGTTTCCTCATATAACTAGCTAATGAACTGTCAGCCTCTTGTTCTGTGGGCATGAGAGCTTTCCACTGAGGCACATAATATGCTATCCCAAAAATCATTTCAAAGGGAGTCAAACCCTTCATATTTGGAACCGTTCTCATACTCAGCAGTGCTAAAGGCAGACAGTGTATCCAATTCTTTTGGGTTTCCTCAACTAACTTCCTAAGTTTATTCTTAAGGGTACCATTGTACCTTTCCACCAGTCCTGCTGACTGTGGGTGGTAGGCGCAATGGTTCTTTAAGGAGATACCAAAAAAATCTACCAAGTTGCTGGATTGTCTGGTTCACAAAATGTGTGCCGTTGTCACTATAAATCCTTTCCGGAATGCCAAATATAGGGATTACTTCTTTTATCAGGGCTTTCGCCACTGTTGCTGCATCCAGATTTTTGGTTGGAAAAGCTTCTACCCATTTAGAAAACATATCTCAATAACTAAACAGTATTTCTTCCCTTCACACTTACTCAATTCTATGAAATCCATACAAATAGTATGGAACGGATATGGTGGTATAGGAAAACTTCCTTGCTTGGTTTTAAATGCCCCTTGTGCATGGTGCTTGTTACAAGTATGACAAGCTGCACAAAATTTTTTTGCATAGTTTGTGAATCCATATGTTTGGAATTTTCGGTTTACTAACTGTACCATCCCCCCTGTTGAGACATGGCACTGCCCATGGCTCAACAAAGCTGCATATCTAAATAAATTAGATGGCAATATCGTTTTTCTCTCTTTGGAAATGTACAGTCCATTTTCAAAAATTGCACCTCGTTTTTCCCATTTTTGCTTTTCTGCTTTTGTAGTAAGCATCTGCATTGTTTTTAACATGTCTAAATCTAAAATCTCAGAGGGTTGTAATTCCTCATTCAAAAGTAAAGTTTCTGAGTCTGAGGCTGCTTGCTTTGCAGCTGCATCAGCTCGTGCATTGCCTTTCGAAATCTTATCCTGTTTTTTGTATGAGCTACACATTTACAAATAGCTACTTTGGTAGGTAACTGAATAGATTCTAATAATTCCAAAATAAATTGCGCATGATTAATAGGTTTTCCACTAGATGTTATCATTCCTCTGTTTTTCCATTGCTGCACAAATACATGTACTGTAGAAAAAGCATATTGACTATCAGTATATATATGTTTACACACTTGTCTTTTGCTAAAGTACATGCCCGCGTCAAAGCTATTAATTCTGCTGCTTGTGCAGATAAGTTATGTGGTAAGGATTGGGCTTCTAGAATTTCAGTGTCTGTAACTATTGCATACCCTACTACATTCTTTCCTGTAGGGCCCCTTCTGCATGAGCCGTCCACGTAATATGTCACCTCGGCATTATCCAAAGGCATATCTGTGAGATCTTGTCTAGGCAAGGCTAACTGTTCAATTTCCCGCAGGCAGCTGTGTGGTGTGCCATCCGCAGGAGTTGGAAGTAATGTTGATGGATTTAATGTCGTACATCATTCAATTGTCATATGAGGTTGGCTCAGCAGTATAGTCATACATGAAAGATGTCTAGCAGGAGAGAGGTATGCTACTTTTTCTTGCAGTAAAATTATTGCGACTGCATGAGGCACTCTCAATGTGAGAGGGTGGAATAACACCACTGAGGCTGAAGCCTGTACTGCCATTGCAGCTGCAACTACTGCCTGTACACAGTGAGGCAAAGATCCCACCACTGGGTCTAACTGCGATGAATAATAGGCTATGGGGCGTTGCTTGTCCCCATGTTGTTGCATCAGCACTGACGTCATATATCCTTGCTTGCAATCTACGGTCTGAAAGAACCGTTTGTGATAATTTGGGAGTCCTAAAACTAATGAAGAAGCTATCAACTGCTTCAACCTGCAGAAAGCCGTTTCTGCTTCAGGTGTCCATTGTAAAATATCTTGGGTTGTCATTGGTGTCTTATATATCAAGTCAGTCAGTGGAGCAGATTCCAAAGCATAATTTGTTATCCAGCTCCGACAGAAATTAGTTGTACTCAAGAAAGACATAATTTCCTTCTTGGTTACTGGTTTGGGTGCTTGCAAAATTGCTGTTTTTCATTCCTCGTCTAATATTCTACCTTCATTGGATATCACATATCCTAGGTATCTAACTTGCTTTTTCCAAAGTTGTAACTTATTTTTGTTTAATTTGTGTCCTTGTGTTGCTAAAAATTTCAATAACGCTACAGTATCCTCCTTGCATTGTTGCTGGGTGGGGGCTGCTAGCAAGATGTCATCCACATAAAGTAGAATCTGACTACCTTCCGGTGGGGTAAACCCTGCCAGGTTGTTAGCCATTTCTTGTGCAAATATTGTTGGGCTCTCACAATATCCCTGTGGTAGTCAAGTATATGTATACCTTTTCCCCTGAAATGTAAATGCAAACCAATATTGACTATCAGGATGTATAGGTATCGAGAAGAAAGCATTGCTGATATCTACCACAGAGAAATATTTCTGTTGCGGTTTTAAATCGTTTAACAAAGTATGTGGGTCTGGCACCGTAGGTGCTCTAGGTATTACTGCAGTATTCACAGCTTGTAAATCTTGAACCATCCGCCATTCCCCGTTTGCTTTCTTAACAGGAAATAGGGGTGTATTACATGGTGAATCAGGAGATTCTACCAGTACTCCTTCTTTGAGTAATGCTACTATTATAGGCTTGATTCCTATTTCTGCATCCTTTCTCAAAGGGTATTGCCTTTTCTGTGGTCTAAATGCCGACTTCGGGGCAATTGTAACTGGTCCTGCTGTTCGAATAAGTCCTACATCTGACTTGCCTGTTGACCAAAGAGTCATTGGAATTTCACATAAAGCCTTTTCTTCTTCTTCTAATAGAAATGCTAATCAGCTGTCCTCGCTAGATTGCAAGTGAACAGCTGGATGTGTCTGTGTCAACCAATTCAGTTTTTGTTTCTGTATCCCTTGTTCTGACAGTTCTAAATCAGTCTGTTTCTCCCATCTTGTCACCTTTTCTCCTAAGTCTGCCCACTTTACATTTTTATTCTTTGTCAAGCTGACGTGGCAATCGATTTGATCTGTACAGTGCAAGGAATTCTTGAGGTAATGAACAGCTAACTACACTGTTCCCCTCAGTATCCCAGTACAAAGTACGCAATACTAATCTAGTTGCACGATTTCTGAACAATTCTTGCTCATACTCTCTATCAGGTCCTGGTGTAGTACAGTAGTATAGAGTATAGTGTAACAAATGCTGTCGATCATGTCAAGGGAGGGGGCTTTACTGATGGCTACATTCATCAGTTCCTTGGTTACTGCCCCTGGACCAGTCGTGACTAGGTCCTGGCTGTACCAGTAAAAAGTTTCACCCTCCGATCGCACTACAAAGGTATCCATTTGTCTCTGCGCCTCCATACCTTGCACAGTTGGAACTACGGCTATGCCAAATATCTGCATAAGGTCCCTGCCCAATAGGTTCACTGGACACTTTGCAGAAACAACAATTTTACTTCTCTGGGTCATACCTGAAACAGGGTCAGTTATTGCTATATCATGGGAAAGTGGTTCCCTGTATAGTTGTCCGTTTGCAGCTTTTACCAGTATATAATCAGGTGATTTGGAATGTTCTGGTAACTTGGAGGGGTGTATCAGGGTCCGTGACGCTCCTGAGTCACACAGGAATTTGACTTCCCTTCCCTCCACCAGAAGTCTAACTTCCGGTTTCGTATCTGCTAAGTAGAGCTCTAAGCTCAATAATGCTAAGTCCAAAATTTCACTTTCTTCATCCTCCATATCTACTTGCACTTCCTCTATTCCTTCTATCACATTTACATTTGTTTTCTGCTTATTAATTTTTCCTGATGATTCCTGACTTTCGCATGATGTATCTTCACTATCATATAGTCAGTCCTCATCTCCTTTATCTTCTGAAATTACCTTTTTGTTCTGCTTACAATCTCTTGCTAGATGTCCCTTTTTCCTGCACTTGAAGCATTCACCTCTCTTTTTCCTTTCCTCAAAATCTTCTGATCGTTTGTCAGACTGTTTGTTTCCCTGGGCATTCTTCTTGCCCTTTTTACCTGACTGTAACACAAATACTTCAGCTCCGTCTTCAGCAGTGAAGACTTGCGCCTTCTTTTTCTTTTTGCTATTGAAATGTCTTTCAGCATGTCTAGCATATTCAATAAGGCTTGTAGCCTCCCTGTTCGATGGGCTATCATATGCTTCGTAATGAAGCTACTAATAGGTGCAATGCAACCTTTTAAAAATGCATTTTTTTAACTGTTGTTCATACGGGGAATCATTTGTTTGGTTTTCAGGAACTGTCATACCGCTATGATTATTAAAACATTCTAATAATCTAGCATAGTATCCATCTATTGTCTCATTTTCCTGTTGTATGCATTGATTAATGCAAGTCCAGTCTGCTCTAGGTTTCCACTTCTCAGAGATTCGGTCAGTAAGACCTTTCACTCTGTTATCTAATTCTGCGTCACTATGTGGGAGTGGTTTGAGCTCTGCATTACGAGGATTCCAGGTGCCACAAATCATGTGCCAATCTGGACCTATAATTTGTCTCACTACTTTTTCTACTTCTTCCCCATTCAAGTTGTAACTCAACCTCATGCCTTGTAAATCTTCTAAAAATTTCGTAAAATTAACTTTCGGATGGGGAATTCCCTCAGTAGCTTTCCGGATATCCTCTGGTGTCCATGGTCTATATACTAAGAGTGTGGGGTCCTGCCCTTCCTGTCCTGCCTGAGGATTTGGAACCTCTATAAGTGGGCATATTTCTTCCTCACTCTCATCCTGTAGGTTTCTCTCTATTTGATATGATTCTGCGTCCCTATGTATTTTACATGTCCAGGACCTAGTTTCAATAGGATCTCTAACAAACGGTTGTGGTCTTGCTGAGACTTCAGGATAACGCGGAGGTGGACCAGCCTGTCCACTCACTTCATACCCTGAAAAGGGTAAAGGAGGGGGCAAGGGAGGAGGAGAAGCTGTTGCTATTACTAAGTTATTATCTTCTTTGTCTAAAAATAATGTTTTCGAATTTTTAATCTTCTGTTCTCTACGATTTGCTTCCTCAAGCCACCTGTGTGCCTGAGGAATGCCTAATTGGCGTTGCTTTTTTGCCTGACCTCCCGCATCAGATTTAAGTTGCTTAAGGAGTTTAACTAGTGAAGTTTTATCTAGTTTACCATCAAATTCATATTTGTTAACCCATTTCGTATAATACCTAACGTTATCGGAACGTTGTAATTGCATGCATTTTGCGTCTTCGGTTAGGGGTGGATCTCGCGATGTTTTAGTGCACTGATTTCCCATGGTAAAAGAAAATGTTACATAACCCTTCTTATCACGTGATATCAGAAGTTCAGTTCCTTCTCACAGTTTATCTAGAATAACTGCCTACCTTATTCTGTTACCCTGATCTATGACCAAATATACGGTACTTCCTTTTGTCCCTGATCTGCAAAACAAATCTTGACAACAATATACTGTAACCTAGTCCCTGATCTAAAACAGAAAAAAGGCAAAATCTTCCTATCTGAGCCTCCAGTATTGAGTCGTCCAGGATCCGCTCTTCGGCCACAGATCAGAAAGTGGCCAGCCTCTTTAAACGACAATTCAGTCGGAGGTCTTTTCACTCAAGAAGAACCATTTCGGTAACTTCTCCTGCGCAGTATTCGACCACCGGTAGACTCTGATCTGCAGCTGTCCGAGGGATTTCCAGCTAAGAAGGACCAAACTGTTAAATAAAATTAAGAATTCAATACACAGGAGGTTCAGGTTAAAAAGTTTACTAGTGTACACCAGGAGGCAAAAAACGTACAAGTACAGAATTTTGTCTAACATGAAACAGGAAGCACACAATTTTATATAGTCTTTACATTCAAGCGGTGCCCACCTTACTGACGTGGTATGTCACAGGGCATCTACATCGCTTTAGCTTACAGTCCTCTATTCATAAAAACTGCTGATGCTGTATATTTTAAAAAAGGTTTTCCTCTGGTAACAATACGGCCTTGCTATCCACCTGGTCAGACATAATGTCTTTCTGTAAAGTTACTTCTTCAAGGTTTCACATCAGTTCAAATACAATAGTGGATTCAATCTTCTAATACACATCTTTGTTCACTGTAACACTTTCCCACCAGCTGCATGCTATCTTAGTAACACACATACAAGGCCAAATCATCCCAGCAGGCAAGAGCAGAAGATTTCATTATTTCACATATTTAATTTCCTGACCCAGCAGATAATCACTTGTGAAAAGCATAAACATTAAACTTGCTAAGCTAGCATCTGCCAGGGTCGGAGGTCAGTTTGCTTCAAGCCACACTGCAGTTTCAAAACTACTTACATTTACACATGAATTAATCCTTTCCGTTATATGATTAATAGAATAAAATGCATTATATACTACTTTGTTTTTAAACTAGCATTTCTCATATATTCAAATACACATTTTTCTAACACTGCTGTAATCTGTTCAGCCACTTCCCAGGCCGAACTTCAGTCTCTTACACAAAAAGCTTTCAATACTGTAGAACACTGGTTCTCTAACCGCTGCCTCCTTCTAAACCCCCAAAAAACTAGACTATTACTCTTCACACCAACCCAAAAGTCCACCCCTCTACATTTCACTCTCACATCCAATAATGGTACTCTTATTTCTCCTGACCCAACCACTAAACTCTTAGGAATTACAATTGACAATAACCTCAGCATTGATACTCACATAAATACCACAATAAAATTAGTTAATAGAAAACTAGGATCCCTCTACAGAATCAAACCCTATCTTACACCAGTAGCTAGGACTGCTATAGCCAGAATTCACTTAATCTCAACCCTACTCTATGCCTCTCCTATGTACACCAATCTCTCTAAAAATAACCTTAACAAGCTAGCTACATCCTATAATAATATTGCCAGATTTGCTACAGGCTCTCCCTTTAGAACTCATCATTGTCTGAATCTAAAACAACTAGGCTGGTTAGAATTTCTTGATCAGATTCAATTCCACCAACTTACTATAACCCATAAGACCCTTTATCAACCCAGAAACACTCCTAAACTCTCTAGCCTCATCACACCTTATAATAATCTCAAGAATCTACGCTCCTCAAACAAACTGCTGATGAATACTACCAAAACAAAAAACTCAGCAGATGACTCCTTGTTCTCTAACTCTATTGGAAAAGTATGGACTCAACTACCGCCTGACCTCACATTACAGACCTCACTCCCACTTTTTAAAAGAAATCTAAAGCTATTTCTCAATAACCACTGGTTATGCTCCTGTACCAACCCTGACTAACATTTTTTCTTGACTCTAATTTTCAACCTACATCTACTACAACCTTCCTATAATGCTTCTATATACTAAGTTTTGCATATAAATTCAATGTTTACAAGTATATTATACCTTCTTTAGTATACTACCCTTAAAAGATTTGATTATGCTATATTTACTAAGAGTAGTTAATCTTCTATTAAAAAAAAAAAAACTTTTAATCAATTTTTAGTTTAATGTTTTTATGTAACAATTATTGCTGTCTACATTGTTTCTGTTATATCCTCTATTAATTTTGTATGTCTTCCTGGAGCTTTTCTCCCCCGGCCTATACTGAAAATGGACATGTATCCAGTTAGTCTAGCCCAGTCAACAAATGTAAAATAAAATAAAAATAAAATAAAATTATGCTAAGCCTGTGTGTACTGAGATTGTTTGGATGGCTGTGGGTTCAATTCCTGACTTAAAAAAAGTTTTGTTGTCATGGGAACATATGATTCTACTAATATCAGTGCCCCACTCAAGGTCCATGTTTGTAATGTCCACAAGTGGTATTGAGCTGGGCATTTCATAATCTCAGTCATTTTGATGACATACCCGTGTAAGTTCTACTGTTAAAAGTTATCATGCTTTACTGTATCAGTGTCAAGGCGTGTGTACTAGTCATTGGTTTTTCTGTTCCACTTTTGTTGCTAATCCTTACTCTTTTCGTACATTTTTTATTCTCTCCATTCCTGTTAATATTATATGCATCAGAAGAGCAACCTTTACCAAAACGACCAGAAAGGTCCTTGTTGTCTCACAGGGGTGACAGCAGTACCACCACCATCACACCACCAGCAGAGGCACCCAGCACATCCAGGTCCCAGCCTACCATGGTTGCCTCCATACCTACTACCCTACCTGCAAGTAGAGGCAACTCTACTCTCACCTATAAGGAGCTTGTGGCGGACATAACAGACAGTATTTGGATGCCCGCATTGGTGGCATGGAGACAATGTTCCAGTGACTCATTGAGTCGCATCTCTACACAGTGCTGACTCTGAGGCAAGGCTCAGTGGTGATGGTTCCTAGGGTGATATGTAATATCTCACTGTGTCTAAGCTGGTAGAGACTGCGTTTTCAAACACCCACTCCTATCCACCAACTCAGTGATTTTGTCCCTTTTGTGTGTATGCCCACCCCTGTATGTGTAGAGTTGCCCCCTCAGCATTATCTTCCATCTGCTTGTCTGATGTCTCTTTCACCATTATGTTTCCCCTCCTTCATTGTGTTATCCCACACCCTGTCAGTCATGTGTGTCTTTCTCTACTACCTAAGTACCCCCTCTTTCCCATCTCTTACTTCCCTGACTTCCTTCCTCAACCTTCCATTCTCAACAACAACAAAAAAGGGCACTTGCCCCACAAAAAATATTTCCACACACACCTCTCAACTTCCCAGATATTTACTGTTGTACACGACTGGCTCAAATACTTGATCATAAAAAGTGAAGTTTTATGAAAAACCATTGAGGATTTGAAGACACTAAATAAATCAAAGTATTGTTTTAATTCCCAAGATGACTGAGTTAAGAAGTTGCGTGATAAAGACCCCCACCCCACCTCTTCCTACTCACTCCTTATTTCCTCATCTTCTGTTCTATCCTTTGCTTGCTTCTTGTTTTCATCTCTGTCACATGCTCTAATTTCCAACCAATAATCACGTCAAAAAACAGATAAGCGCCACGCACACATGCCCACAAAGGGCTTTTAAAACATCCTCTTTCTGCAGACGTGCTGTACAATATTTGGCAGACAGTAACATCATTGCCAGTACATAACCACAGAGAAACAATACTTCTAATCCAGTGGCAAAAATGAAGAAAATTTCTTGTTATGCATTAAAAATATTGCTATCGGTTCTGCAAATGAGCTGAGCCTTGATGTAGTTCACCAAGTAATTATGAAATAAGGTAAAGTTAATAGTTTCACTGTAACAGTTTGTACAGCTCATTGTAGTCATGAAGAGATATGTAGAAGATTCAGGGTTCAAATCCCCTGAAGGTGGTATGTTGTTATACAATTCAGTGTTCAGTCTGCTACTGTATTCCAGGTCTCTGAACTGTGTTTTTTTTATTCCTTTTCTAAGAGTACATCTGTGGCATAGCTGACTAATGTTCTGTATCAGAGAAAATGAATGATACAGGCGTGGGTTTGAGTCCACCCAAGGGTGTTACCTATTTGTTGCTCACATGTGTTCCATTCCTCTAAAATGTGTTTTTTTAAAACCTTTCCTATGCTTGCTTCTATGGCATACCTGGTTAATACTCTCTTTCAGGGAATACAAGTGATAACACCATGGATTCAGATCTATTTCTCTGTTCTTGGTATCAATTGAGCATTGCTATCATCAATATGTAAATTTTGTCAGGGAGTTTGTATTTTCTAATCAAATTTATTTATGGATTCATCTAGCATCGTCGAGCTCTCCTTCTCTTGTGGAAAAAGGAAGTCCAGTCCTTATCATATGATATTACCAGCAGTTGAAAAATGAGCTAAGCATTGTTATGCATCACCATGCAAATCTAATATAAAGTACATCTAATGCCTTTATTTTAAATGCTTTGATGGCTTACTGTTGTGCTGAAATCATTTCTACTATGCCAATGTGCTGTGTGTGGGGTTTAAAACCCATAGGGGATTGTATGTCATTTTACAATGTTTGGTTTGCAATCTGCAAATGTGTTATATTTCCCTGGTATGTGTGTTTTATGGTCCTTTGCATTCATCTTCTTCAGTGGTGCTCTGTGCTCATGCACTGTTATACAGAATATCACTAAGAAAGGTTTGGGTTCAAATTCCTTGGGTTCTGTGTTTCTTTTCTTGCTGTCAGTCTGCAAATGTGTTATATTTCCGTGATATTTGTGTTTTATGACATCTTTTTTAGTCTGACTGCTTCTGTGGCTCTGTTTGTGAGGGAACTGAGAAAGTAAAACAGTGTAAGAAACTTCTCTGTGTGGAAGATTTTCAGTCCATATATTTCTAGTTAATCACTGTATATTAATCAGATCAGACAATAGTAGTAGAAGTAGCGAACTTAAACTCGTCTTAAGTCAAAACAAAACAAAACAAAAAGTAATAATAGAAAATATATAATTGTACAGCATTACTAAGTATTCAAAAGTAATCCAAGCAAGGCAGGCAGTCTGTTTCCAGTCGAAAATCCATCTGTGTACTTAATAAAGGATACTTAATAAAAGATTTTTGACTGGAAACAGATTTTTGACTGGAAACTGACTGCCTGCCTTGCTTGGATTACTTTCAAATACTTAGTAATGCTGTACAATTATATATTTTCTATTATCACTTTTTGTTTTGTTTTGACAAGACAGTTCGCTACTTCTACCACTATTGTCTGATCTGATTAATATACAGTGATTAACTAGAAATATATGGACTGAAAATCTTCCACACAGAGAAGTTTCTTACACTGTTTTGTTTTTGGACCCAATACACTTTAGTGGGTTGTTTTGAGACTTCGGGGATACCACGGAGATTACTTGTTTTTTGGAACTGAGAAAGTACATACATGCGGACCGAACTGAAGGTTCAGCTTTCCTGAGGGTTTGCACTCTTCTGTCCATCTCTGTGATTTTTATTGCTATAGTAAAAACTCTGCTCCACCTTTAGCCATCCATATTTTTCCTTTCACAGAACATTCGCTGTATATATTTTGCAATACTTTCCATCATCAGTGTCACCATCGTTTTCCCATCTGTGAGCACAACCTTGGAGCAACTACCAGAGATGCTCATGCATAGTGTTTACCTCCGCTGCTTGTACATTACACTGTCCTTGAGGTGATCTAGCACGATCTGGCCATGGGTTCATGCTGCAGCCTCCAGAAGGAGCTACTCATTGTACACAATGGCATGTCTGCATGCGTAAGTAATAAACACTTACTCGTCATGTGAGTACTGTAAATACTGCTGGCTTACGCACATTCTTCAATCTATGTGGTCAGCTAAATTTGCATAGAGAGATAAAGCCCTGACTATGGCCAGGCTGACCCAAGTTAGATTAGCAGCTTGTTTTTTTTTTTTTTTTTTTTTGTTTTTTTTTGGGGGGGGCTTACATGGGAGGATGGGCATGTCCATTCTGGGATGCAGGGAGGTGGGGGGTGGACAGGAGCAGTACAGTGTCAGAAACTCATGGAAGAGGAGTGACATTACAAAGAAAGGCCCAGGGGAGCTGTCTAGGAATTGAGCTGCTCTGATAGGTGCTCTCATCATGAGCATATGGGAGCATGCACTCCCATGGGGAGAACATTATGGTCCCCACAATGACAAGGATCACTCCACCCCTTCATTTAAAAAAGAGTTAAAGGGTAGTCAGTATGCATTTATTGCTGGAATGTTGGTAACAATAGAAAAAACCCTCATAGAAGCCTAGATAACTGCCTCTTCAGATGACTCTCACCCCCCCCCCCCATGCTGGGAACACCTTTTGCAAGGGAATAAATTGGTAGAGCCAATTTTGGGAGGGTTGATGGTCAGCAGGCAGAGGGTCAAAAAAGTCTTCCTCAGCCTGTGTGACCTCATAGGCTGTCATCAATGGTATCACCTTTAATGAACATTACCAAAGCAGATGGTTATAATGTTTTGGTGTATGTTCTATACATTGAGGAAATCACACAGATCCAGTGAAATGCATTCAAGCTACTTATTGCCAAGTACAGACTGAGCATATACTAAGCAGAATATTAAGCCTATGTACAATCACAGGAGTGTGGGAGTTCACTTTTACAGAGAACTTTATTCATTACTCAGTACTCCACGTTACCCCCTTAGCTCAGAATTTATTAATGAAAAATTGTCTTTCTTCATCTACAAAAACTGCCAATAAATGATGTAGCATATGTAGAAGCAGAAATCAGCAGCTGTACTCATGCATAGGAGCACAACCATTGCCATTAGCGTTATTAGCAAAGTGGTCAGAAATTGAGAAACTTTTCCAGTTCTTTGTGATTTTCTCAGTTTTGACACTAGTTCTTGGCTCATTGACACATTACCATTTACATGACAGTGTAATTTGCTATCACAAAACAAGGTAATACTGGGCAAATTGCTTATTTTCCTCAAAAAGAACATTGAGAGTCACTCTCCAACTTGTTTTCAGGATAACTCATGGAATTCATTTAGAACGTCAGTTACAGGCATCTCTGGAATACACTGGCGATTTGTTTAATAACTTGAACCTTGTATGCAGCTGATATTTATTTAATCAGCTCCTTCACTCTCAGTTTCATGTAGTCCAGTTTGGTTCTGATACGTCTGCTTAAAAACAATTCTGCTGGCATCTAGCCTGTAGTAAAATTTAAAGTTGTTCTGAACTATAACAGTAATTGCAAAGTGACAATGTGATGTAGGATAATTTAATCATTTCAGCTAATCCATCTGTCGCTGAATGCCCTGCCCTACTAGTGACATGAATTATTATGTTTTGATTAGCAAACCAGTAAAACAATTGTACTGTAAACTGGGTTTCATTTTCATAACTGTATGTTCAGGCAGATCATCAGTAGTAAAGCATATTGTGATGTGTTTTCTGTCATATGAAACATTTCTGTGAATTTTAGATATGTATTCAACACTACATTAATGGCCCTTTGAAAAACAACACGCAATCTTTTTAGCACTCATCCAGAAATTGTAATGGTGTAATAATTGCTGTATATGCATAATTTGTTCCATCTGGCATGCTACACTGGCTTTATACACTCTCTAAAGTTTTTTATCTAGCTTTGTCCACTAGGCTCACATCATTTTTTCTTGTGCTTTCATTTTAATAATGCCAGGGAGACCTGTATGGAGTTCTTGAAAATACAGCTTTTTCTCAGCTTACAGGAAGTATTATTTGACTGTTCCATAAGATGCAATCTTTTTTACTGAAAGTTTCCTTCTTGTTTATTGAAGCATTTTTGCATTTTAATCAACAATTATTGTGACTAGGTTTGGCCATCTATCCATCTCATAATGTAACACTTTTGATAGTTCTAGGTCAGTTTGTATTATTTAAGCTATAAAATTTGCTTTAATGGGAATATCCTGAATTTGAAAAAAACAAAATTGATCTCAGGTGGATCAAAAGAACTTATAAAGAAACAAAACAATCCACAGCGGCTAGCAAAACTTAAAGGAATCCACAAAGCCAGATGCGAATTAGCGCTTTCTTTCACTTTTAATTACACGTGAACTTCTTCATAAAAAACGGGAGATCTCCCACACTCCCGTTTTATACAGTACTACAGGAAATGATGTAAAATGCACTTTGCCAAAATTTACAATAATAAAATTTATAAAATGTACAAACTTTTTCAAGAGTCTGTAATTACCATTCAAAAAGTGTATGCGTTGTTGTGTGTGTACATGTATATTTTATATATGTAAAAAAATGTATATACATATACACTGTTTCAAAATGTTAGTTCTGAGTGGCTCATCCACTATCCGTGCACTTAAAAAATAAAAAATAAAAAAAGTTTTTCTAAGGAACTTTTTATAAAAATGAAATGATTCACCTTGTGACTCCTTAAGAAGTAGTTCACGTGTAATTAAAAGTGAAAGAAAGTGCTAATTCGCATCTGGCTTTGTGGATTCCTTTAAGTTTTGCTAGCCACTGTGGATTGTTTTGTTTCTTTATAATATCCTGAATTTGCTTCCCATGTGAAACTGTCTCATATTTTGTGATTTCTTTCAAAGCATTATCTGAAATTGCAGGTAAAAGACTTCTAAAGATTTCAGCAGCATTGCCATGACACCTGGAAAGTCTGTGCTTTATTTGACAGCCATAGACTGATTGTATTACATCCCTTCTTTTATTTGCAGGTTGAATTCTTATGCTTTACCAGAAAATGTTTATAAAGTTTTACTATAAGTATAAAGCCAGTGTAGCATGCCAGATGGAACAAATTATGCCTATACTAGGCTATCGGCCCTGGGGCCTATACAAGCCTAGCCAAAAAGGTACCCTGGCTTTTGCCACCCAAGAAAATTATTTTCATGTGCCACTGTCAAGCAGAGCCGCAGAGGTGATCCCCGGGGTGAATTTCCTATCTCCCAGCCAGTTATCAAGATTTTTCTTGAAGAATGCTAATGAGGAGCTTTGTTTGATATAGATAGGTAGTTTATTCCAGAGTATGAGAAGTCTCTGGGACATGAATCTATCCCTCCAGCATGTTCTGTTTATTGTGGTGACAAGGTTTAGGTCCCTAGAGAGTGTAGCTCGGAGGGATTGGGATTTTTTGTAAGTGGAGCATCTCTGAGTAGGCGATATGTGACAGAGTAAAGCTGGAGTATTTTGAGACCGTCTGCTTAGGGCATCTGTGTGAGGCTGGTAATCCTCTTTGTGAGGTATTTCTGTGGTCTTTCCAGTTGTTGTAGATGTCTTGTGAGGTACATACCAAAAGGGGCGTTGTACTCTATAATGGGTCTAATGAGTGATGAGTAGAGGGGAACAATTGCCTCTTTTTTTCTGGATGAGAAAACTTTTGTGATGAGGTGTGCCATGTAGAAGGATTTCCTGACTACTGTGGCGATGTGATTATCAAAGGAGAGACTACTGTCCACCTGTGTCCCAAGGTCTCTTATCACACTTTCAGTGTTAAGTATACTACCACCTATGTTGTAGTTCATGGGTACAGAGTTTTTACCAAAGGGGATGACAATGCACTTTTTGGCATTGAGCTTGAGACCATGGCTTTGACTCCAGGCATCTGTCTCAGTGAGGCCTTTTTGTAGGATGTCCACATCGTTAGGAGTTTCGATTATGGCTCCTAGTTTGCAGTCATCTGCAAACTTCATTAGCCAAAGACCTTCTGTGTTAGCCTGTACTTCAGAGAAGTAGATACCAAACAGGAGAGGACCCAGGACTGAACCCTGTGGTACTCCACTTGTCACTGGTCTGAAGTCTAATTTGGAGTCTGCTACTTTCACAGTGTGGGTTCTTTCTGTGAGCCAGTTGGCAACCCATCTTGTGACATAGGGATTTATACCTAGTTTAGTGAGTTTATCTATAATTCCAGAGTGGGGGATGGTGTCGAAAGCCTTGGCAAGTTCTAGATAGGCTGTGCGAACCACCTTACCCTTGTCTACAGCTTTGGTGACTGCTTCAAAGAAGTCTATCAGTTTTAGGAGACATGATCTGCCTTTTACAAACCCGAACTGAGTGGGGTCCAGAGTTTGGAGATTACCAGTGTCTTTGTTTATTAGTTCCATGATGATACGTTCTATGGCCTTGCAGACCAGGCTCATCAGGCTAATGGGGCGGTAGTTCCCGGGGTCCGTGATCACTCCCCCCTTGTGGAGTGGGGTAACCATTGCTGTGCTCCATTCAGCAGGCACAAAGCCTGAGGTGAGGCTATGATTGAATATGGTACTTAGGTAGGGTGCCAGTTCGTTCTGTAGTTCATGTAGAAAGCAGCCTGGGATGTTGTCTGGTCCCATGGATGCTGTGTTCTTGGCTTTGGAGAGTGTGGTTTTTACCTGTGCAGCTGTGATTACAGGAACTTTGCATTCTTCCGGTATAGAGATTGGCCCTTTAGGGGGTGAGAGGGGGGGTAAAGTTAGCACTGAACCTATCTGCCAGGATGTTGACAATATCAATTGGGTCTGTATATTTAGTGCCATTGTGCTGTAACTCAGAGCAGATCTGAGTGTTGCCATTGAGATTCTTGACATAGCTATAGAATGCTTTGTGGTTGTCTTTAGAATCAGTGGCGATTTTGTTTTCGTAACTAGCTTTGGAGGATTTTATCAGGGATCGCAGCTTCTTACTGAGGCTGACCAGGGAGCTCCACCACTCGTGGGATTTTACTTTCTTTTGCAACAGTTTCTTCCTTCTGTTGTAGTTTGTTTATGGCAGGGGACCACCAGATTGGCTTCCTTTTTTGGAGGATAGCATATTGGTTCTGTTTGGGATAGCACAATCCATGCATTCATGTAAGTGCTTATAAAGTGCAATTGTGTAGGATTCAGTAGTCGTAACTGTATTGTCCATCTGCATGGGTGTCATGAAGTTCACCACTTCTGTCTTAAGAAGCATGACGTTGGCTTTGTTAATAACTAAGTTGAATTTGCTAGTCTACAGGCATTGATGGAATTTTTTTATCCCGATAATCAAAGTAAATGATCTCTTGATCTTTGAACAAGTTCTCTTATCAGGAGTAGGATTACTTGATGCATAAGTAACTGGTATTTCACCCCCCTGAAGGCACAATCTGTTGAATCCATTATTAATCACCACACCTGTACCATAGTCAGAAGCAGAATATCTAAGTGCTAATTGAAAATCCTAATTATAGTGTACTGACACCTTATCAGAAATCAGTGTGGCTTTTCAGTTTCTGAAAGCATGTTGTGCCAGTTATTTTTCACTGCACTAGCATTGTCTTTCAATAACAAATAAAGCACTATAGCATTACTGACACTGAACATTGACTAAGCACAGAGTTTCTGTAAGAATTAATCAAGTCAAGAAGTGTCTGTAATCATTTGCATACATAGGTGTGTTGTGTATGTGTTTATGAAAAAGGGTATTTATTCTCATTCTGTCTGGTACATGGCCCCGATATTTAATCTGTGATTTACCAAACTCACATGTTGATTTTTTTAAATCTCGGACATTATTTCAGCCTTAGTCACACATTATGTGTTATTAAGATGATCATTTTTTTCCCTTGCCAGTGTTCAGTAAATATCACAAATACATGACTTCTTCCGGCGTTTCCCGGTTAGGGGTCACCACAGCAGATCACCAGTCCGCTCATGATGGGCAGTGGAGTTTTATGGTGTCGAGTTGCCAGCCCATGCCCAATCTTCCACAGAAGGCACACACATACACACACTCACACCTAGGGCCAATTTAGAGTGTCCAATCCACCTGCAGCATGTCTTTGGAATGAAACCGGAGCACCCGGAGGAAACCCACATGACCACAGGGAGGACATGCAGACTCTGCACATAAGGCACCCCAGCCGAAGATCGAACCAGAGAACCTCTTGCTGTGAGGTGGCAACGCTAACCGCTGCACCACCGTGGCCGCCCATCGCAAATACGTGCCTATTTTCCATTATTTTCAGAAAAATAGATGAAGAAGAACTTAACATAATTCAGTACTCTATTAATATAAACATGGATTTGTGCATATTTTGTGTTCATTTGCAGAATATTATTTTTCTTTACATTGTATACAGCTCCTTTTTTGTTTGTGCGTGCAGATATGTTCATTTTTATTTACAAATTGCTATATTGTCTCTGTTTTCTGATTGCCCTTTTTATAATTTTGAATGTATTTACCCAAGCTGTACCTGAAATTAGTCCATTGTCATCAGTGAGCTACCCCAGCAAACAAACATAAATACAAAGGTTTATGATCATGTCTCCAATCGTAACCATATTATTGTGTGTTCAAAACAAGGATGCCAAGAAATGCACCTCATGACTCTTTGTAGTACATGAGCTTTATCTACTCCATGTGCTACTAAAGTACATGGAGCTTTATCTACTCCATGTGCTACTAAAGTACATGGAGCTTTATCTACTCCATGTGCTGCTAATTACAAAAGAAAAAAGTGCAAAGTGTTCTACTGGATTTGAAAGCCGGTAATGCAGCTGAGTGCTGTTACACAGATGGCATGTAAATGTAATTGGAGGAAAAAGTTATGAGCAGATTTTAAATACTTTCGAATTGACTTACTTACAGACTGATGTCTCTTAAGTTCCCCAAACACAATATGAGGCAAGAAATTCGGGGATAGTCCAGAGTGAAGGAACATTTGTTGAGTGAGACCCATCCATAACAGTACTTAGGGAGTGGAGAGTCAGATCCAGCAAGAAGTGATCTAGGCAGTTGCCTAGGGCCTGCTGGCTGGGGGGCTGCCTCAACATTTAATTAAACATTTTTTTTAAATTAGATCCAGTGTATCCATGCAATTTCTTTTTTAAGGATGCACTCTGTGTCTGTTTGTATGACACATGCACAGAACATGGATTTAAACATTGGAACCTTCTGTTTTTGCATGGGGATTTAAACACAGAGAACTTCTGCTGCCATGAGACAAGAAGTTCATGTGTATATAAAATGCCCTGGTTAGGGATGGCAGGTTAGTTAATTAACCTGTTCAGGCTCAAACTCTCTACCTTGATTACAGGAGACAAGAGTCTGAATCCTCTACATCAACTACCAGACTGCATCAGGGGTACATTTTTCAGGAATTGTGGGTTTCAGTGCATTTTCAGGGAATTGTAAGCTTCAGTGCATTTTCAAGGAATTGTAAGTTTCAAGGGAAGAGAAGTTTACTGTTGCTCATGCTAAGTCTGTTTTCAATGTGTAACTGTTTTGGTTAACAAATAACAGTCAGTGTTTGTACTAGAGAATGTAAAAGCACGGTTAGTGGCATGATAGGTAGCATACTTACTTTTGGTGGAAAAGGTTGGGGGTTCTACACCCACACCATGTAGATGGATTGCTGGCACTGTGGTGCACTTTAAGGGGAATGGGGGTGCAGCACTGCTGGTTGTGTCCTCCATTGGATGAGATGTCTTTTAACTATGAACCTGTTGTTGGTTTGTCAGCCATTCCCTATTGCAATGCTACCAGTTTACAATTTTTTATAAATGTAACACAGGCAATTGCGCATGACTGAATCAAATAGTGTAAGTGGGTGTGCATCAGGGATCAACTCTGAGCCCACTACTGTTCATGCTGGTGATGGAGTACATTAGCAAACAGGTGACAGATCAATAAAAAGTTGCTGTATGCAGACAATGTGGCATTACAGGCAGAATCTGAGCAAGAACTTCAGCAAGGATAGGGGAATGGAACACAAAACTGAAGGCACATGGGATGAAACTAAGCACTGATAAGACAGTGGTAATGGCAGCAAATGGGGGAATCTGAAGAAGATGAGAAATGAGACAGAAGGAAAATAGTTGAACAAGTTAACAGCTTCAAATATCTGTGAAGGGTGGTTGAGGAGAGGGGAAGTCTGAATGAGGAGGTCAAAGCTAGAATCAGAGGGGCTACAGTCAAGTGGCACAGAGTGTTGGGGTACTGTGTGATAGAAGAATGCCAAAGAAGGTGAAAAGTAAGGTGTACAAAACAGTGGTGTGATGAGTCCTGCTGTATGGTAAATAAACTTGGGCAGTAAAGGCAGCACAGCTGAGGAAGCTAGGCATGATGGAGATGTGCCTGAGGGAGTCCACTTTATAATTTCGAAATATTGAAATCACGATTTTCAGTATTTTGAAATCACAAAGTCGAATACTCAAAGTTCTGAAACTGGCAGAAGCACGAAATTCAAAATCCCAAAGCACAGAGATTTTGAATTTACGTTGGTGCAATATGTGGATGTTTAATTTATGTAAGTTTGTGTGTGTAGGTAGGTTGGTTAGGGGCTTTAGTGTGTGTAAGTGTGTGTTGTGACTCTGATGTGTGTGTGTGAGGGACTGTAAGATGTGTGTGTGTGTGTGTGAGTTTTGTTTGTGTGATCTTGGAGTTAGAATATGTAAGTAGGGTGTGTGTGGAGGTGCTGCCCCCACATGGGGGTGCAGGGGGGCTTGCCCCCCTGCTTATATGTAGTTTAGTTTGATTGTGGGGGGAGATTTGTGTTTGTCTATGTGTGTACTGTATGAGTAGCGTAGTTTCAGGATTTTGAATTTCGCGGTTGTGTGTTTTCAGATTTGTGAGTTGTGCTTGGGTTTTCGGCTTTGTGATTTCAAAATACTGAAATTCAGCATTTAAGAATTTCAAAATTACAAAGTGGACCTGCCTGAGATGGGTGCTGTGATATACATTGTGAGACAGACAAAGAAATGAGCACATAAGTGCAGATGCCAAACTAACCCCAGTTGCAGAAAAGATCAAAGAGAACAGATTATGGTGGTTCAGGCACACGTGCAGAAAAGCAAAAGGCTATCTGGTGAAGAAGATTTGGTACAGACAGTAGGAAGAAAAGATGCAATGAGGGCATCCGGCAAAGAGGTGGATGGACTATGTGAGAGAAGAACTGTGGCAGTCAGTCATGAGTATCAAAGAAAGTCAGAGAGTGGCCTTGACCAGAGACAGATGGTGACAGTTGACACAACACCCTGTCCCCATGTAGGAAAATGGGTAAAACGGGATTGATGATGATGATGATGACGGTGATGATGATGATGACGGTGATGATGATGATGATGGTGATGATGATGGTGGTGATGGTGATGGTGATGATGATGGTGATGATGATGATGGTGATGATGGTGATGATGATGGTAATGATGGTGGTGATGGTGATGATGGTGATGATGATGATGGTGACGATGATGATGATGATGATGATGGTGATGGTGTTGATGGTGATGATGGTGATGATAATGATGATGTTGATGATGATGATGGTGATGATGATGATCATGATGATCATGATGATGATGATGATAGGGAATTTATTCTTCAAGGTCAGCAGGCACTGAATTTGTTGATGAAACACTGAGATGTAAAGTTGTTTGTCAGCAGCAACATCTTCATTAGTAACAGATCTCTTTAATGTGGAATTATCTGGATGACTTTTACATCTCCAGAGATTGTGCTTATTGATATTGCTGGATTATAATGACAGAAGTTTTAGTGGCCTTTTATAGTTGATATGTTCTGAAATGTGTCGTTTTGTCATTTGTGGTTCATACAGTTTTTTCCATTGCTTACTGGAAAAATGTTGAAAAGTACAAATTTAAAACAGATTAACAAGTGGTGCCGTTATATACAAGGATTGAAAAGTACAAATTTAAAACAGACTAACAAGTGGTGCCGTTATTTACAAGGATTGAAAAGTACAAATTTAGAACAGACTAACAAGTGGTGCCGTTATATACAAGTATTGAAAAGTACAAATTTAAAACAGACTAACAAGTGGTGCCGTTATATACAAGGATTGAAAAGTACAAATTTAAAACAGACTAACAAGTGGTGCCATTATATACAAGGATTGAAAAGTACAAATTTAAAACAGACTAACAAGTGGTGCCGTTATATACAAGGATTGAAAAGTACAAATTTAAAACAGACTAACAAGTGGTGCCGTTATATACAAGGATTGAAAAGTACAAATTTAAAACAGACTAACAAGTGGTGCCATTATATACAAGGATTAAAAAGTACAAATTTAAAACAGACTAACAAGTGGTGTTGTTATATACAAGGATTGAAAAGTCCAAATTTAAAACAGACTAACAAGTGGTGCCATTATATACAAGGATTGAAAAGTACAAATTTAAAACAGACTAACAAGTGGTGCCGTTATATACAAGGATTGAAAAGTACAAATTTAAAACAGACTAACAAGTGGTGCCGTTATATACAAGGATTGAAAAGTACAAATTTAAAACAGACTAACAAGTGGTGCCATTATTTACAAGGAATAATCAAGTTGCTGATAATCAGAGACCCCAGATCTGTTTTTCACAAAGCACTTCCACATTTTGTGATGGTCATCAGCACTTCTACTCAAAGCAAACACATTTCTTTGCTCCTGTGGCCCGATTAATGGCCAGTTTATAATCACCATAAATACATGTGACATTATGCCTTTTTGAAACAAGAGTGATCAGAGTTGTACAGTTATGTGTCACCAGATTTATATCTTCCTTTTCAGGGTTTTCAAGCTCTTTATCCACTTTTTTCACTTCACATTTTTTAAGGTCTACTTTTACAAAACATTGGTATGATAATGTGATTCACCAAAATGGTAGTTTTAATACCACACAATGTACCCAGTTCCTCTCAAACAACATGATTGTGAATGCATTACTTCTTGCATCAATTCAGACTCATACAACGTACTTTCTCTCACAAACTTAGTACAGCCATTTCCTCCTGCTAAAAGCCATTTCTTCACATTTTCCACAACTAAAGGTAAATATTCTGTTTGCTTTCACCGCTTACTGCAACCATTACTTTAACCCCTTGCAGACTTTTACTTGGGAGCATTTTAAGTTTCACTCTGGTATATCCTGTTAACATTTCTTTAAACGAGGTCTGAAACATTCATTCAGGTATAACAGATATGGCTGTTTCTGTTACAGCTTCCTTGTGTACTTCTAATCATTTATAATAACTGTAGACACAAACAATTATTTTTGTGAGCTTATTAAAATGATTAGCAGTTTAGTTTCAGCTTCACATGCTTCTTGTTCTTGTCATAAATCAGCATCAGCGTCTATCTTGTGCTTCCTCAGCTGGTTTCTGTCCTGGTCTGTAATGTCTCTACTTGCCCTTCTTAAATGCATTTTGAAAAGTTTACTTCAGTCAGAAAGTACTTTTCTCTAACAAACTTCATTGAGAATATTGCACAAGAATCCATATCTATTTTCTTTATCCAAATTTTAGCTCAAAATGTACCCTTTCAGTTCAACAACATACTGTTTCACTATCTTGTTAGGCCTCTAGATACAATGAGCAAAACAAAAATCTATTTTCAATTACCAGAAGTTTAGACTCAGAATATATTTATTAACATTTATTGATGTGAACATAGAATTTATTCTTATACTTTTTGACCGAACAATGAGTGAAGCTAATGCTCGGCTCCCTGAAGGAAGATTATTCACCATAAAAAATAATTTCTTAATAGATGTGCAGATGAAAAGTTCATTATGTTTTACATTTCTTTGATTTTTATCATGTGATCCTTCAGAAATACTTTGAAGAACCTGACTTGGAAAACAAAGAATACAGGTGAAACCACTTTAATGCAAAGTACAGACTAAGCATATACTGAGCAGAGACAGAAAGTAGTCACACACACACACACACACACACACACACACACACACACACACACACACACACACACACACACACACACACACACACACACACACACACACACACACACACACACACACACACACACACACACACACACATGTACACACACACACATATGTACACACACACGCATGCATGCACACACACACACACGTATACACACACACACACACTCACACACACACATGCACACAAACACATGTACACACACACATACACACACACGCACACACACTCACGTACACACACACACACACACACTCACACACACACACACGCACACGCATGCACACAAACACATGTACACACACACACACACATATATGTACACACACACATGTACACACACACACATACACACACACACACACATGTACACACACACACTCACACACATGTACACACACACACACACACACACACACACACACACACACACACACACACACACTCACACACACGCATGCACACGCATGCACACAAACACACGCACACACACACACACACACACACACACACACACACACACACACACCATAGCTCTCAACCAGTTAGTGCAAGAAATCTGGACAAAACCAGAACAAATGGGGGACAAAAACCCAAAAATAGGGACAGAATTTAAATATTGTTTCCATAAACTTATAAAGGGGCTAAGATAAAAATTTTTGCATTATTAAATAGTTTCTGGAAGGATATAAAGTCTGAAACTCAAATGTTTGTCCTTATTTAGTATTATTTAGTGACTTCAATATTCAATAATTTACCAGAAAATCACACACTTTATGATGGACAGACCAAAAATATGAGGCAAAAATCTGGACATTCTGCGAAAATCTGTACAGTTAAGAGGTATGACACACATGCACACATGTGCGCGCACACACACATGCACGCGTGCGTGCACACACACACACACACACACACACACACACACACACACACACACACACACATATACTATTTATTTGCTTTTGTTTTTCAGGTCTGCTGGTTTTAGTCAAAAACCCCTTTTCAATGGAGACCCAAGGAGAAAAGCTCCAGCATATTGCAAACATTTTAAACAGACATTTAGTAATTGCATGAACAGACATACAGTTACAGTTTTGCAATCAGATTACATTCATATGAAATAAAGGCAACTATTAGAATATAAAAGATACTTATGCATTTAGTAGATGTTGAATATTGAGCATTTGAATATGTAGTAGGTTTGCCAAACAGATAATTGATCTTGTGATTAGTACTTACAAATTCAAAGAAATGGATGTGAGGGAAGGAACTTGGCATTGCAGAAAATGTTAATATTGTAGGTAGTAGATGGGATTCAGATACAATTATATATAGGTATCATAAGAAGTATAGAGGTGCAGTTATGAGTAGTGTTTCAAAACTATGTACAATGCTCAGACATTCTAGTAAAACTATTCAAGTATTTTTCAAAACCGGTAGTAGGTCATAGGATTCTGAGTGAAGGGAAATTATTTGATGATGTGGCAAAGGTGAAAATGATGACATTTATCACAGTTAAGAAGTGTGACACACATGTACACACGTGTGCGCGCGCGCACACACATTTGCATGGGAGTACGTGAATGTACACGTGTACATGCACACACACATACAAAGAGAGGCAGACACACAGACACATGTATACACACTCACATACATATACAGACACACACACACACTCACATATGCAGACAGGCAGACAGACACAAACACAGGCACACGCTCACACAAACAGAGAGACAGATATGGCAAGTTGAAAAAGATAAAGAGACAGACAGCTACACACACACAGGCACACACATACATACACAGACTGACACACACTCACACACACACACACACACACACACACACACACACACACACACACACACACACACACACACACACACACACACACACACACACACACAATCAGTTTACATGTGGATGGGTTTGTTTTATGGAACTGCAAGTAGTGCACAGTACAATATCTTACATTCAGGCCGACCTCCACACTGCATATGAATGTTAGTGGTACTCATCTCAGTAGGCATAATAGTTTCTGGACTCTGGTAATTTCAGATGATATCTCTGATCATAGGAATTTACTATCTGAGAAACTAATTTCTCTCTTCTCCCAATTAGAAGCATCTGAATTGAATCTAAATGGTGCTTATATACAGAAGTAGACTGGCTAATGATTTTTATGGTAGACATTTTTTAGGTAAGCCATTTGACATGAACTCAATCTATTTTTTATATATATATATATATATATATATATATATATATATATATATATATATATATGCATACATTTTGCAAATGAGTCCATTAGTAATCAGAACTAAACAGTGGTCCTAGCTCCAGAAAAGAGCACCTGATAAAAAAGTGTCCAGTATGATTAACTTTTAGGACAGATGACAACAGTCATTGGGACGACTTAGCACATCAAACTTTGCCAGGTTGACTGAGATCCTCTCAGTCACATAATGCAGTTATAATTCACTCTGCAGTTCTTATTTTCTCTTGAATGGCCTGAGGAAAATGTCCACAGATTACCTTGCTGTTTAGTAGTTGTGTGTTGTTCCAAATCTCTGTATGAGCGTGATTTTCACTTTCTGATTCTTCATCTTCTTTCCCTGTTAAAAGAAATAATTTTCTTTTCACTCTCCTGTTAAAAAGTTAACTTTAACACTTTTCTCCATTTAACCAAGGTACTTTATTCTTAATGATGTCTCAACCTCTACTTATAAAACTGTACTTGTGGTCAGACTCTCCCAACCACCAAGAAGTACACTTGTTTCTACATGATGTATGCCTTCTGGAAAATTATTTAATAAGTCTTCAGGCTGCTCCTTCTCTAGTCTGGAGTACAGGATGTTACAGCTTCTATCACTGAAAAAAAAAAATACAGAGCCTAAAGCTTGTCTAGAAACATTCTCCCTTTTCTGCTACTCGTCATAGATTTATAGGTTCATACGTATATACTAGGCTAATGATCACCAAGAGCTTTATAAGCCTACCTGTGCAATCTAACCCAGTTGTGTCCCTATGTATCATGGGCGTTTATCAGGAGGGGCTATGTTAGGAAATTTCTAGAGGTTATGTGGGGGGCATGTTAGTTTAGGCATTACTGTCTGCCTCTGTCTATCAGAGAAATGGGGGCCAGACCCAGAGTGAGTCTTTGGAGTAGCCCAGGACTAAAGAGCACTGGATTGAGTAAGCTTCCTGGTATTTAAAGCCTGTAAGGCTCTGCCCCTGCAGAAGCCAGCCAATCAAAATGCATCTAACACCCTACAGAAATTGGCCAATCAAAATCAAACATTCCAATCCCTCACTGGAACCCAATGTCGGGTAGCTGTCATGTGGGGCCTGTATCTACAGAAATGTCTGTAAAAACTCTAAAACAATTGTGGTTGGGTATAGTTTATTCCAGGCCAGTTCCATCCAGGTCTCTTAGCACTCTAATTTGTCACAGATTGGATCATAATTAACTGGTTGATGTAATTCTTAAAATTTAAGACAAGATATCAAAGAATCCACATTCCCACTAGGAGCTATGTTTTTCCCTGCAGCAATGTTGCAGGCATCCTTCTTCATTTAGCATCCATTTTGCAATGACTAGTGTTGGTGTATTGACAGCTATGCTATTATTGTTGCTCCGATTGTTGTCTGTGTTTCAGATGCCATATTTTCAGGTCAGTCTTGCTGGCATCATACTGTCTCCAATACCGCTGATGTTTTTGATGCCAACTATTTTATGCAGCAAACAGCTCCAGTTTCAAGCACTTCAACATCAGGGAATGATATTGGATTTTCTGGGACTGTTCCTTTGGACTCCTCACTATCCAATCACTCTGCCACTGGTTGTCTTGGTACCTCTTCTGCTGGCTTCGATGCCCATTATAACTTTAAATTTCTTTATACTTGAGACAGACACATTTTTCAGACAGTTGAAAGAGATTCTGAATCTTGTCAGTGATTGCCTCAGCCCTACAAATAACTCCTCCAAGATCTTCTGTGCCCACCCCCACTATGAAGAGAGTTTTGGAATCTTCTGAGCTTCCCCCAGAGGCACAGTATGGGTGGCTGAGATGTTACACCCTTAGGCAGGAGAAGATGCTACTTGACAAACACATACGCTGTTGTGTTACACTGACTGTCTTGACTGCACCTCACTGACTTTGCAGAGGGCACCAATGTGAATTGTTTTTGTATTCCCCCTTCTCAGAACCTCTCCTGTTTAATCAAGAGGTTATCCAGCACTTCAAACAGAACAGGGTCAGGCCACTTACTGATATGGTTGTAACATTTCACACAATCAGTTTACATGTGGGTGGGTGGGTTTGTTTTATAGAACTGCAAGTAGTGTTCTGTACAATATCTTACATTCAGGCCGACCTCCACATTGCATATAGGTTCATAGGTTCATAGATTAGTACTAGGCTAACTGCTCTTGTGGGCCATTTTAAGCCTAGCCAATTATCCCTTGTGAGACTCGAACCCTGCACCTTGGGTTTGTAAGGCAAACACCTTAACCATTAGGCCACCCTCCAAACCCCCCTCCCAATATGAAGGTTAGTGGTACTCATCTCAGTAGGCATAATAGTTTCTGGACTCTGGGCATTTCAGATGATATCTCTGATCATAGGAATTTACTATCTGAGAAACTAATTTCTCTCTTCTCCCAATTAGAAGCATCTGGATTGAATCTAAATGGTGCCTATTTACAGAAGTAGGCTGGCTAATGATTTTATGGTAGCCATTTTTTAGGTAAGCCATTTGACATGAACTCAATCTATATATATATATATATATATATATATATATATATATATATATATATATATATACATTTTGCAAATTAGTCCATTAGTGATCAGAAGTAAACAGTGGTCCTAGCTCCAGAAAAGAGCACCTGATAAAAAGGTGCCCAGTATGAATAACTTTTAGGATAGTTGACAACAGTCATTGGCCATCTTGTCACCTCTGGCAAAAATTGTGGAAAAGTGTACCCATAAACAACTTCTGCACTATCTAATCCAGAGAAACCTACTGGCCAACTCTCAGCATAGCTTCAAGCCTCATCATAGTACCACCACAGCCTTACCTTCACCTATGTCATAAACTATAACAGGAACAATAACAAATTGTCCTCAGCTCTTTTTTGGATCTCTCAAAGGCTTTTGATATGGTTAACCACCATCTACTCATCTACACCCTGACAACAATGTCTTTAGACAATCACTCTCTCCAATGGTTTCAATCCTATCTGGACAATCGACAACAAGTCATCATGTGGCCGAACTAAATATCCAACCTCCTACCAACACCCTAGGTGTCCCCCAGGGGTCCATTCTGGGACCTCTTCTGTTTTCCATTTTTATTAATGACCTCCACACTGTCATCCCAAAAGCTAACTGCATTTAATATGCGGATGACTCCACATTGATCTGCACTGCCATCTCCCAAACAGAACTGTAGACAATCACTCAGAGTACTTTTAACTTCGTTGAACATTGGCTTGCTGATCATTGCCTGATATTAAATCCCAACAAAACAAAACTACTACTTTTCTCCCCCACCCAAAGATCCCTGGTGTTATCTAATAGTGGTACCATAATCTCCCCAGATGCCCACATGAAACTTCTAGGCATTATTGTAGATAACGATCTTAAATTTGATGTGCACATCAACAAAACTATCAAAACCATTAATAAAAACTATACAGGATAATGCCATTCCTAACCCCACCTGCTAGGACTGCCACTGCCCGCTCCCATCGACTGTCTACCCTCTTCTATGCCTCACCTTTACTTGCCAATTTAAACAAAACTGAACTTAACAAACTCTCCAGCTGCTATAATAACATAGCTAGATTGCCACTGGCTTGCCTTACAGAACACATAACTGTAAAAACCTAAAAAATCTCGGATGGCTTGAACTACCCAGGCAGATTCAGTATAACCAAATCATTGTGGCTCATAAAGTAGTTAATCAACCTGAAAATACACCGGCACTGAAAAACATTATCTATCCCCACTCCAACCTCAGAACACTTTGCTCATCTAATAGACTGGTAGTACAAACTACTCTATGTTTGCCAACTCTGTTGGCAGAACTTGGAACTCACTACCTGCTGACATTACCCTAGAAACTACCCTCTCAATTCAAGAAAACTCTCAAGCAGTATTTCAGTTCTCAGTGGATGTGTCCTTGCTCCAAGCCGGACTAAATAAGCAGTCTTACACGTTTACCAATACTACTTTTAATAGAACTCATTTGTGTTTTTAACTGTTAACCCATATTAAGTTTGAGCTTGTATAACTTTTAGAGTCTGTAAATGATGTTTAATTTTTATTATGTTAAGTTTGCCTGTGTAACTAACTTTGGAGCTTTTCTCCTCGGGCCTCCGCTGAAAATAGACATGTATCCAATCAGACTATCCTGGTTAACAAATGCAAAACAAATAAAATTAATAAATAAATCAAGCACAGTTTAGACATGAGAAGATGCGTGTGGTAGTGTTATAGAATTATATTTGATGAATTACAGCTGTGACAAACACAGTCAGTATCATCTATAACATAATTAAATTTTGTAGAGATTATTACACACTTATACAAACAAACCATCAGAAACATTAGATGGTAATCATTATTTTAATTAAAGTTCTTTCTTTGTTGGCTGTAGAAAGGTACACCTATAGCTTTATTATCTCATGAGGGGAATTCTTTTCTGTTTTCTCTGTCAGGTATATATTGAGTTTCAGTCTGACCTTAGGGCCCTTTTTACTCCAATGTACTGAATGTTTAGAGTACTGTTGTACAGCAAGATTTTGAAGCTCTGTATTTCGCTGCACACTTTCTGTAATCAGCATTTCATTATTTCAATATGCAAAGCATAAAAAGAGGCAGTCGTATGTAACATGTAAAAGAAATAGAAGGCAGTCATAGGAACATGTAAGAGGCAAAGGTGTGTAGCTCACAGAAAATGTAAAGATAAATGAGAAGTCCAAAGCCACAAGCTGTAAAACTTAAATTTAATGCAAGTAAAACTTTCACTTACACAACTCTTCCTCAGGCAATACACTAAGCAAATACTAAAAAACATTCATTAAAATACATAATTAGAATCATGTGACACAGAAATCAAGTACAACCAATAAAGAATTAAAAGAACAGTATTATTTAACTCTACTATGCAAATCTTTAGTTTACTGTTTAGCCTACAGAAAACTAAGAACAAAATAAAGAGAAATGTCATATATTCCAAAATGGTGGTCGTCTAGTGTACAGCTTATGCACAGAGCTCCCTACCTCAACTACACCCTCTAGAATTCTAAATATCTCGAAAAGAGTTATTTTACCTTCATCACTTCGGAATTTTCATCACCTCCACAGCCAGCAAGATTCAAAAGCAGCTTTTCAACTTTTACAGCTTTTCCACGGTGTTATTTCCACAGAGATCCAGGGGCCTGCATCCACTTGAAGTACTCCTAACTCCACATGGCTAAACAGATAAAAATGACAAATGATCCTACTACAATGGATACACAAACAACAAAAGCCAAATCTTCAGCAATATTTTCACCAGAAAAAGAGGGACTTTCAAAAAGACAGAGAACAAATAAACAAAATGTGGAGCCTATTAAAAGCAACACTAATACCAAAGAGGACTCCAACTTCCACATGGATGAGCTGAAACAGGCCCTCCAACCCATTCATTCTGCCATACAAAGTTTTTCGGAACAACTTTCTACTCTAGGTAAATCCATCAATCAAATTCTTGACAGAGTAAACACACTTGAACAAAAAACACTAACTAATGAGTTTCAAATACAGTCCTTATCTGATGATCTATGCGCCAAAACAGCTTCTATGTCAGATCTACAGACAAAACTAACAGACCTTGAGGCTAGAAGTAGACGTAACAATATCTTAATCAGAGGTCTTCCTGAGAACTACGATAGCCAAGGCTTACTTAATAAAGAGAAACGTCATGGTGTTTATCTGCAACATGCTAGAACACACATATGATGGGATACCTTCTATCAGTAGTCCGTTATCAAATACACTATGTTATGTAACCTCTGTAATATAAAGTTATATGCGCCTGTAAAATCATGAATATTTTAATCATCTTTGGATTCTTTAGTTATATCATATCATACTAGTTACAAAATGCAAACTAGGAATTTTAGCTTTTCCACTAGCCTGATAAGATATGGGATGCCAGACCATCACAGACACCTACCAGCAATTTACAGATACACCTTCACTGATCAACATGTCTTTGGGATGTGGGAAGAAACAGGAGTACCTGACAAAAATCCACATAGACATAGGGAGGACTTGTAGACTCTGTAAAGAAGGCACCCCTACCAGAACTAAACTAGAGAACTAAGTGCTGCAAGGTATATCGTAGTGCAGTTATATGAAAAATTACCTCCAACAAGTAAAAAACAAATCCTAATACATCTTGTGACACCCGTGCCCTGGCCCAGCAATCAAGGGGCCTCAGTCCTCACCACTAACACCTGAGAGGGCATCTCATATAGGAGAAAAGGATAACAAATGCACACAGTAAAGTACAATTTTCCTTAAGAGCACACATAGATTACAATCAGTCTGGGTCTAGTTGCTCCCTGGCTCTCCAGTTCCCCAATAAGACTCTCCACTGGCACAGCTATAGGGTCCATATCTCAGCCTAGCTGGCAAGCTAACCTCCAGTACCCTCTCTGTCCAACCAGTGCTTCATGTCCCTGCCCAAGTAGCTGACACACACACACACACACACACACACACACACACACACACACACACACACACACACACACACACACACACACACACACACACACACACACACACACACACACACACACACACACACACACACACTTTGACATAAGTATTTATACAGCTTCACAGACACTCCAGGGAAAGGCTGACAAAGATTATCCAGTTGTGCCCCTATACCCAGACTATACAGTAGTAATTACTGTCACCACCAGCTAATAATTATCACCTACCCAAAGGCTCTTAAAAGGGTGTCCAATTATTACTGTGCAATATTATTATCCAATAGTAGTGCAACTAAGCAATCAAGGCTTATTGGAAGGGCTTAGTACAGGATCACTTATAAGCATGTAATGTACTTTAGAGCTTACATTATCTCTACATAAACCAGCCACAGAAGAAAAGGGTTTAAAAATATTTAATAATAAATACTAAAAACACAAGACAATACTACTACACCACAGTGCTATTCAAGAGTTCAGAGATCACACAGAAATGTAAAATAGTTTAGTAGTACAGTTCTGACATAACAGAAAAACACTTAGTCTAATATTTTCTAATTCCTAGCTATTGCTACAAGAAAACACACATGTAAGATAACTTACTTAAGAGAGCATAAGGCAGTGCTGAGTTGGATGTCCAAGATCAAAATGCTTAGAGTTTCTCTCTGAGCAATAGTTTTTAAAATCACTAACAAACATTTCTACTGGGCCCTCCCAGATTACATAATTCTAAGTTATCCTTAAGTTAAAACAATAGAAAGAATGTGGTAGCCCAGACAGGCTGACTCCGAGCTCTACAAATCAAAGGATAGATTTGAAATCATTTTAACTTCATAAGAAAGATTTGAAATGCTTGACTTAGCCTTCCCCACAGCAGATGGTAATGTTGCCACAATCCTGAAGTTTAACATTTTACAGTATTTTCTTTCATTTAAGAAACAAGCCTGTATTTTACATTTATATTTACAATTGCCAGAATTATGTATCAAATTCTATTTGGCTAGTCTAGCAGCCTTCACCCATCTATACCAGTCTTCACACCCCCCAGAGAACTCAAGCTAGTTTTTCAAGTGACTCTTGGGAAGGTCTATCTGAGTATACCTTACCCCATTCCCTGTCTTGAGAGCCCATCTGCACTGGCATTGCTAATCCCTCTGCGGTTTTGCACTGACATGTCATATGCTTGCAACCCTAGGTTCCATCTTAGCAACTTGGCATTTTGCTGGCTGTCTCTGTTTAACCATATTAGGGGGTTGTGATCTGTCATTACAGTGAATTGTCTTCCATACAGATAAGGCTGAAGTTTCTGCAGTGCCCACACTATGGCTAGACATTCCTTTTCTACAGTTGCATAGCATTCCTCCCTGGGTTGGAGCCTGCAACTGAGATAAACCACAGCGTGCTCTTCTCCCTCTGAAGAAATCTGGCTAAGTACAGCCCCCACCCCATGGTTTGAAGCATCCACCTGCACAACAAATTCTTTCCTGTAATCTAGACCGGCTAACACAGGGGGTCCTCCCAAAGCTTCTTTAAGCTTCTGGAGTGCCTGCTCACATGGTGGGGTCCACACTACCTTATCTGGCCTGTTCTTCCTTGTCAGGTCTGTGAGGGGAGCAGCTATGGTACTATAACTAGGGACAAACTTTCAGTAGTACCCTGCTATTCCTAAAAATGCCCTCACCTGCTTTTTAGTAACAGGTGCAGCCCAGGCCTGAATAGCTTCCAGTTTGGCAGGTTCTGGCTTTATCTTACCACTCCCCACTCCATGTCCTAGGTAGGAGACCTCTGCCATACCCACCTGACATTTGCTCGGCTTAATGGTCAACCCTGCCCTCTGTAGTCTGCCCAGCACCTCCCTGACATGCTGAAGGTGCTCTGGCCAGGAATGGCTGTAGATGGCAATATCATCTAGGTAAGCAAGGGCAAACCCTCCTGCTCCTGCTAGGATATTACCCACCAGTCTCTGGAAAGTCACTGGGGCATTCTTCATCCCAAAGGGCATCTTTGTGAACTCATACAAGCCAAAAGGAGTCACAAAGGCTGACTTCTGTCTAGCACTGGGAGTCAAGGGCACCTGCCAGTAACCCTTGGTAAGATCAATGGTTGTAAGATACTTAGCCCCACCCAGCTGCTCTAGGGCCTCATCTGTCCTAGGCATGGGATAAGCATCCGACTTTGTGTGACTATTTAATTTCCTGTAATCCACACAGAACCTGCACCCTGGTTTCCCAGTGAACATGTCCTCAAATTCCTGCAACACTCCTCGGATTTCTTGAACCTGAGTAGGAAATAGCTGCTACGATATTGCTACGCCTTCCACTGAGGTGTCAGCCCGAGCCTCACTGAGGAGATCAGTCACAAGATCTCCCTCAGACTCCTCCTGCAACCCACTGCAAATGCTCAGCACAAGGGCCTCCCTATCATGGTAAGGTTTCATCATGCTAACATGGTACAATTTGTACCCCTGCTGTCTGCCTAGCAGTTCCACCATGTAGTTAACATCACTTACCTTTCTTACCACCTTGTATGGTCCCTCTGAAGCTGCCATCAGTTTGTTGTGACTGACAGGAATGAGAACCATTACCTGCTGCCCCACAGCATACGCTCTAGCTCGAGCATTCTTTTCATACCACACCTTTTCTGTTGTTGAGCTTCTGCCAGGTTCTCCTGAGCCTTGTCCTGAGGTTTAGGATGTATGCCACAACAGACTCCTTGTGAAGTTCACACTCATCTTCTCAAATTAAATCTAGAGGTCCCCTCACCCTATTCCCATACAGCAACTAAAAGGGTGAAAAAACTGTGGATTCCTGGGGAGCCCCTCTGAAAGCAAACAACAGATGGGGCAGATATTTGTCCCACTCCCTCTTAAACTGATCTGCAAATGCCCATAGCATGGACTTGATTGTAGAGTTTAACCTCTCAACAAGACCATTAGTCTGGGTATGGTAGGGAGTGGTCTTCATGTGCTTCACCCCACAGGACTTCCACAGACAAACCAGCAGGTCTGACATGAAATCGGCACCTCTGTCAGACAGTATTTCTTTTGGGAAACCCATCCTGCTGAAAATCTCTAACAAAGCATTTTCCACCTTCTCTTCCTCAATGGAGGACAAAGCCACTGCCTCAGGGTATCATGTAGCATAATCCACTACCACTAAGATATACTTTTTCCCTGTGGCGCTTGGGGTACTCAGAGGACCCACAATATCCATAGCTACCCTCTGAAATGGCTCCTCAATCACAGGCAAAAGCATCAAAGGAGCTCTCACCTTGTGTCCTGCCTTGCCTACCTTTTGGCACTGCTCACAGGTCCTGCAGTACCCTGTTACAGCTCTGGAAATTCCAGGCCAATAAAAAAACTGCATAATATGCCTCTTTGTACGTTTTATGCCCATATGACCTGCAAAGGGAATATCATGGGCTATGGCTAGCAGCTCCTCAAATTGTGAAACCAAAACAGTTAAAAAACAGAAAAACGGCAGCAGCAGAACCACAGCAACACTGTTTTTATTGTAGATAAAGTAAGCACTTTTGTCAGTGTACTCCACCAACTTCATCAGACAAATGACATGACATGTAGTTGCAGTTTAAATACTTCCAAACTGCCATATCAATTACACAATTAAAACCATTTTTTTTTAAATTAAAGAGATATTCCCAGAAAAAAACATTTTGCAACACAGAACGCCAAAGTGGGAATAAAAAACTACATTACTAGTACTGTAACATAGTTAAATATAAATGAGTTATTTACATTAGCAGAACATTGCAAAGTCTTTATCATAAATAGAAACAGAAAAAAATATATGGTTAAAAACAGAAAAATATATGGTTAAAACCAGTCGACCAGTATGACAACAGTATTACCTGGTCAAAGTTTTTGTCCCTTCTCTGTATACCTATTTGTGTCCTAATATTCTTCGTCCAAAAACTTAGATGTGAACCAACACCAAAAACCATATGTCTTGCGCTAATCCACTAAGCTTATGTTTCAATTAATTAAGTTGGAAGTTTATAGGCGTTGTTAGAGCCCAAACCCAATACTTTAAGAAGACTTGCACCATATATTGTGATTCTAATAATGCACCAGAAAACACACTAAAAAAACGAAGTGTATGATGTAAATTGTGCTATAAATGTAGTTGTGTTAATAATGTTATTAAATTAAACAAGCCATAGTTAGAACAGCCTTATCTATTTAGAGCCTTAAGTTTGAGAAGGTATTTAATAGAAATGTAATCATTAAGCCCTGGGGGCACATGAGCAGAGGTACATACCTGCCATCTTAATTCACATTCCTCCAGTCTGAGTTCCCAAGGCCCACCCCTAATATTGTGTTCTACCTGTTGTAGTACCAGAAACTGAAATTGATGGTTGGGGTGTTCTATGATGTGTCTCGCAAAGGCGCTGGTAGTGTTGTTCTTTCCAATACAGTCGGTATGTTCACACACCCTTTGTTTGATTTTTCTCTCCGTTTTCACAATACAGTCGGTATGTTCATATACCCTTTGTTTGATTTTTCTCTCCATTTTCACAATATAGTCGGTATGTTCATATACCCTTTGTTGGATTTTTCTCTCCGTTTTCACAATACAGTAGGTATGTTCATACACCCTTTGTTTGAGGTTTCTCTCCGTTTTCACAATACAGTCGGTATGTTCATATACCCTTTGTTTGAGGTTTCTCTCCGTTTTCACAATACAGTAGGTATGTTCATACACCCTTTGTTTGATTTTTCTCTCCGTTTTCACAATACAGTCGGTATGTTCATTACCCCTTTGAGGTTTCTCTCCGTTTTCACAATACAGTAGGTATGTTCATATACCCTTTGTTTGATTTTTCTCTCCGTTTTCACAATACAGTAGGTATGTTCATACACCCTTTGTTTGAGGTTTCTCTCCGTTTTCACAATACAGTCGGTATGTTCATATACCCTTTGTTTGAGGTTTCTCTCTGTTTTCACAATACAGTAGGTATGTTCACACACCCTTTGTTTGGTTTTTCTCTCCGTTTTCACAATACAGTCGGTATGTTCATACACCCTTTGTTTGATTTTTCTCTCCGTTTTCACAATACAGTCGGTATGTTCATTACCCCTTTGAGGTTTCTCTCCGTTTTCACAATACAGTAGGTATGTTCATATACCCTTAGTTTGAGTCTTCTCTCCATTTTCACAATACAGTAGGTATGTTCATATACCCTTTGTTTGATTTTTCTCTCCATTTTCACAATACAGTAGGTATGTTCATATACCCTTAGTTTGATTTTTCTCTCCGTTTTCACAATACAGTAGGTATGTTCATATACCCTTAGTTTGATTTTTCTCTCCGTTTTCACAATACAGTCGGTATGTTCATTACCCCTTTGTTTGATTTTTCTCTCCGTTTTCACAATACAGTAGGTATGTTCATACACCCTTTGTTTGAGGTTTCTCTCCGTTTTCACAATACAGTAGGTATGTTCATATACCCTTTGTTTGATTTTTCTCTCCATTTTCACAATATAGTATCCATCACAGGAGACACAAGTTGCTGCATAGACCACATCCTGGGATTCACAATTAAACCTACCACTTATATGATATTCTTTATCCCTTAGTATAACCTTATTTGTGGTTCTAATGAATCTACATTGTGGGCATCTGCTGCATTTCGCCATACTAGTACCTCTTTTATTTACCTTATTTCTCTCCACTAGGGTTTTTAAGTTAGGGCCCCTTTGAAAGGTCATGAGAGGTAGTGGTCCCAGTTTGATAAGACTGGTATCCTCATTGATAAGGGGCCAGTTTTTGTTAAGTATGTCCCTAATATGTGTGGCATCTAGGGAAAATGTTGTAATGAACCTGCTAGTTGTGCAGTTATTAGTTTGATCCCTAATCACTACATCATTAACTGCCCATTCAGTGTGCTCCTGCTCATACCCTTTACAAACAATCGGGTGGAAGTGACCTACCACTCTTTTCCTGTCGACTTCCTTTAAGATGTTATTGAGGAACCCCAATGGGTAACCTCTTTTCAAAAACATAGACTTCAGTAATGTACATTCATCTATAAATTCACCATAGCAGGAGATCATTCTAGCAGCCCTAACTGCTGTCTCCAGACCCCAAGAAAGTACGGACCCAGGTTAGCCCTTTAGGGGTAAAAGACATAGAGGGGGGTGCAAACACAAAGGTAGTAACTCTAGAGAATATGTTACAATCAATAATGAAGTGGTAACTAATGGGTCTATATTATATCCTTGAACGCTTAAAAAAGCGAATGCTGATTGATCAAACTTATTTTTGTGAAACTGCAAAATATCGAAGCAGCAGAAACTTGAATTTTTTCCTAGGGAAAGAATTTGGTTGTCCATTTCTGTTGCTTCGGTATTTTCAGTGTTATGGTGGAAAGTTACCGATCGGATTCAGGTAAGTGTGCGATTGTGTGGATGTGAGTGTTAGGGTGATTTAGGTGAGTTAGGGTTAGGGCTCGGGTTAGGTGTGTGTGCAATTGAGTGGACATGAGGGTTAGGGTGGATTTAAGTGAGTTAGGGTTAGGGAGCGGGTGAGGTGAGTGTGCGATAGTGACGGACCTTAGGGTTAGGGTTTGGGTTAAGGTAAGTGGGTAGTTAGTGGTGTGTGCATAGTTTAGTGTAGGGTTAGGTATCAGATTTTAGGTGTATGTGTGTGGATTTCTGTTTGTTTGGTGTGCTTGTGTTGTGTGTATGTGTTTTGGATCAGTGATTTTTTTTCCCTGGGAAAGAAATCGCTGGTCTGACAGTTCGAGAGTGTAAGCTTTCGCTTAAATTAGGTCGATCAATCAGCGTTCACTTTTTTAAGCGTTCAATGATATAATATAGACCCTAACTAACACCTATAACATACATAACATCTCTAAGTATGTTTTATCTAAAGATGAACAGTCCTTACTTAATAAAGGTTTGGGATTTGTACCTAGCTTTTTTTGTGGAAGAACATGTTTTTGTGTCGGACTTGATTGCTTTTTATAGAAAGTTAAATTTAAAATTGTTTTTTGGTACAACTGAGTCTTCTTCTAGTTCTACTGAATTTCGTTTTCACAAATCAAAATTTATGCCACCAATGAATAAGCATGTAGCCATTTTTCAGGAGGCTGTTTTGAAGGATCTACATTTCAACTATAATTCATCTCAAATGTTTTGACATAACCTTTCAAAGGGGGAACAACAGGCTCTTAAGGATTTATATGCTAATACTGATATTGTCATCCTTCCGGCAGATAAAGGTGAGAAGGTGGTAATTATAGATGCCAGTTAGTATTGGAATGAGGGAAATGGACAATTGTCCGACCCTGAGCATTATAGGAAAATGCCAACTGACCCCACACTAGAATTCAAAAAGGAAATTGATGCATTTTTAGAGTTAGCAGTAGAGGAGGGCATTATCAGTGTACAGGTTAAACAGCAGCTCATGGTCAGTGATCCGGCCCAACAGTACCTTTATCTTTTGCCCAAAATTCATAAAAATTTGAGTCAGCCTCTGGGTAGGCCTATTGTTTCAGGGAGAGGGTCCTTAACTGAGCCCATCTCCATATTTCTGACTCAATATTTACATTGGTTATTACCACATGTTAGGGCAAGGGTAAAGGATATTACAGAGTTTGTAAAAATGATTTCAGATTCTGCATTGGAACCTCACTAGCTCATGTGCACGCTGAATGTTAAATCCCTTTACACCAGTATCCCCCATTGGGCAGGATTACAAGCTCTGGATTATTGGCTTAACAAAGTAAATTTGCATCCACCGGGTTTTAATACCCTTATCGTTTGTTTGACAGAACATATCCTAACAAAAAATGTCTTTCATTTTAAGGGGGAATGTTATTGGCAACAACAGGGAACAGATATGGGGGCTTCATTTGCCCCCATATATGTGGACCTCTTTATGGGGTATATAGAAAAACAAATCATTTATGATGAAACGCATAACATTTTCCTTACTGAAATAGACATATGGAGGCGTTTTTTGGATGATTGTTGGCTTGTATGGCGTGCGGGTGTTGATTACCTTTTGGGGTTTCTGGAATATATTAATGGAAACCAGGAGGGCATTGAATTTACTGCTACTTATGAGATCAAGGAGATCAATTTTCTGGATGTCAAGATTTTACGACAACCAGATGATACATTGAGCAGTTCGGTTTACAGAAAGTACCCACAATATAACAACTTATTATATGCATCTAGTCTTCACACCAGGCATACAATCAATAATATTCCAAAATCCCAGTTTTTAAGAATGAGAAGAATATGTTCTACAGACAGTGGTTATTTGGAGGCCAAGCAGGATCTTACAGAGACATTCCTAATGAGGGGTTACAGGGCACCAGATGTACATCGAGCCAGTGAATGGGCTACTAATTGCAATATATTGGATCTATTAGAGTATAAGAAAAAGTGGGGGAATCACAGACCATGAGGCTGGTTAGCACATTTGGTAACAATATTGATTTGTTACAAAATACAGTTGACAAACATTGGAATATCCTTAGAGTTGGACAGTTGCTTATTCTCCTTCAGGAGGGGGTAAAACTTGGAATTCTCATTTTGCCCATTATAAAAGGACCCTTCAAAAACATTCCCATTTCAACCAACGTATTATTATGGGGGATAAGTTGGTGGGCTCTCACCCCTGTGGACATTGCAGCTTTTGTAGATACATGATTAAAACTACAGTTTTTAGCAGTAAGAACACTGGTCAACTATTTGATATTCATTTTTTTGGTAATTGTAGTTCTGACTGGGTAGTCTATTTGGTTATGTGTCAATGCTCTGCTTTTTATGTGGGGCAAACCTCCAGACTGCTGAAAAGTCATATTTCTGAACATCTTAGTGAAATTAGAAATAAAAAGCTAACTAATGCACTATACAGACATTATCATTCACACAAAACAGTACTTTTATGTTTGTTATTATTGATCAGGTCAAGGGCAATAGACTATCTAAACAAGGTTGGCATTCCATACTAACTAGCAAGGAAAGGAAATGGATTATTAAATTGGGAGCTTTATTTCATTCAGGGCTCAATGATAAGTTATGAAGTAAATCTACTTATAAATAATCTAGTATAATATTTAGTTTATTTGATTATACTGATATTTATAATTGGTGTATATATGAGTAACATATACAGATATATTCATAGATTTTGTATTGTGTTTGATTTTGTATCTAAATTTTGTAATTAAGTAATTAGGGAAGTGATGTCACAATTGTTGTTCCTGATACTACATTAAACAGTTTTGAGATTGAAAAGCTACCACTGAAGAAGGCTTTTTGCCGAAACCAGTCTGTGCATGTGGAATTGGAAGATGAATTAAATATATATATTTTTTCAGTATGGAGTCCTCAGGTGCTGGCTATATTTTTTGTTTTACTTTTGAATATGTATGGTTGCCTTGCACCAGTCGTACCTGCTAGCTATTTTTTGTGGGTGTGACTACAACAGGTAGAACACAATATTAGGGGTGGGCCTTGGGAACTCAGACTGGAGGAATGTGAACTGAGATGGCAGGTACGTACCTCGGCTCATGTGCCCCCAGGGCTTAATGATTACATTTGTATTAAATGCCTTCTCAAACTTAAGGCTCTAAATAGACAAGGCTATTCTAACTATGGCTTGTTTAATTTAATAACATTATTAACACAACTACATTTATAGCACAATTTACATTTTACACTTCATATTTTTTTAGTGTATTTTCTGGTGCATTATTAGAATCACAATATATGGTGTAAGTCTTCTTAAAGTATTGGGTTTGGGCTCTAATAAGACCTATAAACTTCCAACTTAATTCATTGAAACATAAGCATAGTGGATTAGCGCCAGACATATGGTTTTTGGTGTTGGTTTGCATCAATGTTTTTGGATGAAGAATGTTAGGACACAAATAGGTATACAATGAAGGGACAAAAACTTTACTAAGTAATACTGTTGTCATACTGGTCGACTGGTTTTAGCCATATATTTTTCTGTTTTTAACCATATATTTTTTTCTGTTTCTATTTATGATAAAGACTTTGCAATGTTCTGCTAATGTAAATAACTCATTTATATTTAACTATGTTACAGTATTAGTAATGTAGTTTTTTATTCCCACTTTGCGTTCTGTGTTGCAAAATGTTTTTTCTGGGAATATCTCTTTAATTAAAAAAAAAAAAAAATGGTTTTAATTGTGTAATTGATATGGCAGTTTGAAAGTATTTAAACTGCAACTACATGTCATGTCATTTGTCTGATGAAGTTGGTGGAATACACTGACAAATGCGCTTACTCTATCTACAATAAAAGCAGTGTTGCTGTGGTTCTGCTGCTATGGCTAGAAGCGCCAGATGGTAGGCTCTATGCACTACCAACTGCTGTACTCTCTTACCCTCTTTCAGGGGTCCAGTCTCTGTATAGTAACCCTTTGTCTCAGTATACAGATTCCCCCTTTTCTTGAGAATCAGGTGCCTCCCTAGCTACCTGCCTCAGGCCTTGCAATGTACAGTCGGAGAGCTGAGCCTGTCGCAACTCTCTCCTTGTAATCCTTCCTAGCTCCCCTTCCACAGGAAATCTGGCATCCTCGGACAGTGGTGCCTCACTGTCAGCCTGGGTACTACTACTCACCTCTACTTTTGCAGTCACTCTGTCCAAGGGAACATCAGTACCCACAAGCAGCTGTGGCTCACATTCAGTCTCACTGCTACAGTCACCACCTCACCAGTCCTGGCTGCAAGTATGCAGTCTGTCTGGGTTTCCCCAGGCTACCAGACCCATATGCTTGTCTCCTTGCCAGACCATGTGTAACTGCACAAGTACATGGTACTACTCCATCCAACTAATTCCCTCTTTGGACATCGGCAGGATGGTAGTTTAGTACCCCTGTTGTCTCAAGACAACCTACTATTGGTATTTGTCTTTCCAACTTACTGGCTTCCTCACCTTTGGTTCCCCACCTTGCCTCCATGGACACCTGTATGCCACATAGCCCCACTGGTTGCATTCAAAACATTTAACCCTAGCTCATGGAAATGTACCTGGGCTAGTGGCTTTCCCTGCTACTGGCAGACTCTGTTGTGGTAGTCTGTGCTGCCCACCATGGGTTCCTTTAGACCCATGAGCAGTACTGGGGGTCCCCTTCCTGTGCAGGGCTGCCATGCTTGCCAGGTATAGGTCTGCCTTCTTCCCCAACTCATCTGAAGTAGCACATTGTCTATCAGCTAACCAGATCCTCATGTCCTCAGGCAAAGTGCTAAGGGCTTGTTCCCTCATGAAAAGGTCTGCCAGCCCTTCAGAAGTGTTGACCTGACATCCACTCACCCAGCCATGAAAATAAGTGCTCAATTCAGCAACATATTCACACACACTTTCATCTGCCTTGCGTCTATGCTCACAAAACTTTTGCCTATACATTTCAGGTGTTAGCTTAAAACATTCTAAAATACATTTTTTTCCAGCAGTAAAATCAAAACAGACAGTGTCAGGCATTTTTGACAAAAAAGTTACAGCTTTCCCATGGAGTAAGGGGGTCAGGAACCATACAAAGAGCCTTTGGTCAACACTATACTGTTTGCATGGGTCTACTTCACGTTGTCGTAAGCTGACAATATCGAGTCTGATATTGTCGGCACGACATTATCGAATGTGAAGAACATCGTGCAAGTAAATGGAAATTTCCATAAGGGGAGATTTCCGTTTACCTCAATGTAGTGCGGTCTCGGAGATGGTATATTTAATTAGGGGGGTGTGAGGTGCAGCCCCCCATGTGGGGGGTGCAGCAGGTCTTGCCCTCCCGCCTACGCCATTTAGTTTTTTTTTTTTTATTATTTTTTTTTTACGTTATTTAATGTTTTACTTAATCGATCAATAAAGTTCGACCTTTATTGATTCAATTAACTAAACTTTCGATAATGTGATATAGACACGTTTGCATACCCTCTCAAACATATGAATGAAACTATCAAAATGATCTCCCTCTTTAAATTGCGGAAGAAATTTACTGACCTGTTGTGCTTCTGGGGTCCAGTTACTCCCTTCCCCATTACCTGCATGACTCTGGCGAAGAGTCAGCATTTCCCTCTCATGCCTCCTCTGATGCTCCTTTTCTTCGGCTTCCTGTCTCCAAATGCCTGGCCTCCAACTCAAGTCTCTTTAACTCCAGCTGGATTTTTAAGTCCAGTGCAGAAATGTGGAGCTGTCCATTCTCCAAGGATATTGTATCTCCACTGCCAGTCTGATTGTCCTCCTGGATGCTGTTTTCTGATGCAGCTGTAAGCAAGGCTGCAATCAGGTCTGCCTTAGTCAGCTTTCCATGCACCAGTCCCCTAACCTGGCACATCTCCACCAGCTGGCTCCTTGTCAGCTTTCCATATTCCTCTGCTGACATGCTGCCTGCTCACCCTGACTAACTAAGCTAACAAAAGAAATAAAACAATTGTGATCTGAACTCTTGAGTATTCACTGCATGGCTGATTTAGAGTACAAAACACCTTCAAAGCTCAGTGTAGATAAGCTACAGGATTCACTCTACCCACACCACTACAAGCCAATTAGTATTTGCCAACTAATTAATATTTTATTATTTATTTTATTTATTTATTTACATTTGTTGACCGGGAGAGTCCGACTGGACAGAGGTCCATTTTCAGCGGAGGCCCGGGAAGAAAAGCTCCACATTAAGTATTGTTTGCATTATACAGTTAAAAAACATAGCATTTAAATATAGACATTAGACCAGTTAAGGACGCAAGACAAGAAGAAAACAGATGTAAGACAGCTGTAGAACATAGTACAATTTTAAATATGGTGACATATACTAAACATGGTTACAAATGTAGTTGAGATTCATCAGTGAACAATTGATACAATCTGTTTTTGAGGTACATAGCAGCCATTAGCAGTTGTTGCTACAAGAAGTTAGTATTATCTGATAGGTAGCCTCGGAACATGAGTAGCCAAGCTTGCTAAGAGTAGGTTGTTGATATGGGGCTGAGAGAGGTAGTCTTTGGGGGGATTGGATGGTATTAGAGGGGAGGTTGCAAGGGCATATCTGGCAAGTTTTGAAGTGTGATTTTAGTAAGGATTTAAAGTGGGTGCAAGAAGTTACAGAGGTAATTGAGGATGGGAGGGAGTTCCAGAGTTTGGCTATAGTGCAGGAGAATAATGCTTCTCCAGCAGAGTTAATGGCACTTGTGACCTGTAGGAGGTTTTTGTGGCTGGATCTTAGTGGTCTCGTGGTTATGTAGGGTTGGAGTAGATTCTGGAGGGATGGGACTTTTAGTGGTTGGTTTATTAGTTTGTGGGTGAGTGTGAGTTGGTATCATTGAAGGAGGTGGGGGAGCTCTAGCCAGCCCAGTTCTGTTAGTGAGAGACAGTGGTGAGTACGATAGGAAGCCCCTGTGGCGAATTTGGCAATTTTGTTGTAGCAGGTTTCAAGCTTATTTAGATCGCATTGTCTAAGGTTAGTAAATATTGGAGAGGCGTAGAGTAGGGTAGAGATAAGATGAGAATTTGCTACCGAAATTTTAGCTGCTTTGGTAAGTAGTTGCTGATTTCTATATAATGCTCCTAGTTTTTTGTGCACTTTTTTAATGGTCATGGAAATGTGAATGTCAAAGTTCAGTTTATTGTCTATTTCTACTCCTAGCAATTTGGTGTGTTCTGTAGGATGAATAGTGGTGTTGTCTTTTGCTGTGATGTTAAAGTGAGAGCTGTCTAGGGTAAGTTTGGTGGGTTGGAAGATTAGTAATTTTGTTTTGTTTGGGTTGAGTATTAGTTGGGCATCGGATAACCAAGTTTCAATAGAAGAAAATGCTTCCTGTGTGACTTTTTGCAGTTTTGGTAGGGAGTGGGCTGTGCAGATGATGGTTGAGTCATATGCGTATTGCATGAGTGTGCCATGTGTTGTGGCTGAGGCTAGATGAGTGGTGAAAATAGAGAAGAGTAGGGGTCCCAGGATGGACCCTTGGGGAACTCCTATGGAGACTGGTAGTTGGGGGGATAGGTTGTCCTGCCAAACAACTGCTTGTTGGTGGTCAGATAGGTATGTGGATATCCACTAATGCCCACCAATTAATATGTGAAGTGGATCCCACCACTGCAAACCAATTAATATGTGACATCCGTGCCCTAGCCCAGCAATCAAGGAGCCTCAATCCTCAATACTAACACCAGACAGGGTGTCTCATATATGAGGAAAGGATAACAAATACACACAGTAAAGTGCAATTCCCCTTAAGAGCACACAGAGATCACAGTCAGTCTGGGGCTGGTCACTCCCTTGCTCTCCAGGTCCCCAATAAGACTCCCCACTGGCACAGCTATAGGGTCCAGATCTCAGCATAGTGGGCAAGCTAAAGCCTCCAGCACCCTCTCTGTCCAACCAGTGCTTTGTGTCCCTGCCCAAGTAGCTGAAACACACACACACACACACACACACACACACACACACACACACACACACACACACACACACACACACACACACACACACACACACTTTGAGATAAATACAACTTCACAGACACTCCTAGGAAAGGCTGACACAGATTCTCCAGCTGTGCCGCTATACCCAGACTATACAGTAGTAATTCCTGCCACCACCAGCTAATAATTATCAGCCACCCAAAGGCTCTTAAAAGGTTGTCCAATTATTACTGTACAATATTATTATCCAATAGTAGTGTAACTAAGCAATCAAGGCTTATTGGAAGGGCTTAGTCCAGGGTCACTTATAAGTATGCAATGTACTTTAGAGCTTAAATTATCTCTACATACACCAGCCACAGTCGAAAAGGGTTTAAAAACATTTAACAATAAATACTAAAAACACAAGACAATACTACTACTACACCACAGTGCTATTGAAGAGTTCAGAGATCACACAGAAGCTTAAAATAATTCAGTAGTACAGTTCTGAGATAACAGAAAAACACTTAGTCTAATATTTTCTAATTCCTAGCTATTGCTACAAGAAAACACACTTCTAAGATAACTTAGTTAAGAGCGCATAAGGCAATGCTGAGTTGGATGTCCAAGATCGAAATTCTTACAGTCTCTCTCTGATCAATAGTTTTTAAAATCACTAACAAACATTTCTGCTGGCCCCCCCCAAATTACATCATTCTCAGTTAGTTCCCATTACATCATTTCTTTGACACTTAGCCTGGGGTTCCCAGGTCAACAGGCTACATTATTTAGCAAGCTACCACCTGCTCAGGAAGCTACAACAATAAAAGACATTTCACATGTACACTCTAGTAATTATTCCTTAAGTTAAAACAATAGAACAAATGTGCTAGCCCAGACAGGCTGACTCCGAGCTCTACAGATCAAAGGATAGATTTGAAATAATTTTAACTTCAAAAGAAAGATTTGAAATGGTTGACTTAGCCTTCCCCACAGCAGATGGCAATGTTGCCACGATCTTGAAGTTCAACACTTTACATTGTCTTTCATTTAAGAAACAATCGTGTATTTTACATTTATATTTACAAATGCCAGAATTATGGATCAAATTCTATTTGGCTAGGCTGGCAGCCTTCACCCTTCTCTACCAGTCTTCACACATCTCCTAATATATTTTACATTGTAAATTAATGACTGGTTCAAAAAAATCATTTGTTTACTGTTGTTTGTTAAGTGATACAAACCATTTTGCTAACCAAACAGTAAGGTGCATGCAGATTAACATATTACTTAAGAACCGTTAATAGCTGCAGTACTGTTTTTTCATATACAAAGACTTAAACATTTCAAGTGTATGATATGTACTTTAATTTGAAAATAAGCTTGTAAGGTAATTGCTTTAAAGCAATTCTCCATGCTGTGTAATGTAATTATGTGTTATGAAATGTAATAGCCTTGTCTCTGCACAGAAGCATAAGCTAACTCCAACAAATGCATCCATATGTAACATTGTTCTTTCTTTACTTGTATACCTAACTGCACACTGCATACTGCATACTGCATACTGCACACTGCACACTGCATACTGCCTGGTGCCTGGACATTGTCTGAAAAGTGCTCTAATAGCAAGCTCATCTATCTGGTTAGCAATTGTATAAATAATCTGTTACCTGGCTATGCTGTTTTTGCATATGTGGAACTACTTTTCCAATCTTAACATTCTCAGAACTAAGCAGATTGTTATGATATTTTAATGTATTTCACAGGACATTGACTAATGTTCCTAGCATGATGGTCCTTTTTAAGTTTAAATGTACCTTTCATTGTTTCAGGGGAAATTTGTTGATTGGCTTTGTGCAGTGATGTGCCCACAAGATGTACGTTATTACCCTGCTAGGTATACCCTTTTGTGGTGTATTATTGTCTCTCCTAGTGTTATGTTCATTCAATTGTTTTTTTTTTGTTTTTTTAGTTTAAATTTCTGACAAACAACAAGCTGTCAAATGGAAAAAAGCCGCCTCCTCCTTCCTTAATACACCTACAGGCATGCCTCAAGGTTCCATATTGGGTCCCCTACTGTTCAACATTTTCATAAATGACTTCCAGAAAAACATTCCTAGTGCTAAACTGATTCAATACGTATGATGACTCTACGATCATCTGCTCCGCCACTTCCACCTCCACTCTCTTAAAACTAACTCAGGATGTTTTCTCTTATACAGAATGTTGGATGGTAGACAACCACCTATCACTCAATGCATCAAAAAATAAAATTATGTTATTTTCCCCTTCAAAAAGTACAATTATAGACAAGAACTCATTCTCCATTACTAGTCAAAAATAATACCTCTCTCAAGGTAGCCTCCCATGTAAAGCTTCTAGGAGTCCTTATTGATGAACAGTTAACATTTGATACCCACCTACTAACCAATATAAAGAAAACCCAATAGAAACTAGGCATGCTCTACCACCATAACCACTGTATCACTCCCACTACTAAACTTGTACTTTCTAGCACCTTCCTCAGTCCTTCTCTCCTATATGGTGCCCCACCTCTTACCAACTTTCAGTCTTCTCTAAAGACAAAGCTATCCTCCTGTTATAACAAAATTCTAAGTTTGTTAACAGCAATAAATCCTTCCCCCACCACTGCAATGCCCTACACAAACTAAATTGGCTTGGCCTTCCCAACCATCTTACCTACATTCAACTTACTCATGCCCATAAACTCATCTTTGATCCCTCCATCTGCCCCTCCCTTGCCTCCTCCTTCACAATGCACCTACCCAACAGACTTCTAATATCCAGTAAACAGAATTAGCTTGAACTGCACAAGCCTGCTCGTCCTCCAGGCAAACACCTGCTATCCTTTTCCCCAGCTCACCTCTGGAACTCCCTGCACCTCTTATTTGTACTACAGACAAGCACTCTACCTTTAAGACCCTGCTTCATTCCCATCTCAAACCCCTCTGGGAATGTTCCTGCTCTCATCCCACATGACTCACCTCTTTTCCCCCATTTCATACACTCCTTTACTTCTCTCTTCCCTTCATCACACTGAGCGTCTCTGACTACCACCATCTTCATTTGTCTCATTCACTCCTACTCTTGGTCTACCTTTTTTTTCTTATTGTCCCCCCCTTCTTACGTTCAACAATTACCACTTCTTATCCCCCATCCTACTTTAACTCTGCTAAGATTTAATGCAAAACTGTAATGTCACCCCCTGTGTTATTTCACATTGTAACAAATCTAGCAGGAATATGCACCTGTGTGTGTGTGTGTGTGTGTGTGTGTGTGTGTGTGTGTGTGTGTGTGTGTGTGTGTGTGTGTGTGTGTGTGTGTGTGTGTGTGTGTGTGTGTGTGTGTGTGTGTGTGTGTGTGTGTGTGTGTGTGTGTGTGTGTGTGTGTGTGTGTGTGTGTGTGTGTGTGTGTGTGTGTGTGTGTGTGTGTGTGTGTGTGTGTGTGTGTGTGTGTGTGTGTGTGTGTGTGTGTGTGTGTGTGTGTGTGTGTGTGTGTGTGTGTGTGTGTGTGTGTGTGTGTGTGTGTGTGTGTGTGTGTGTGTGTGTGTGTGTGTGTGTGTGTGTGTGTGTGCGTGAGGGTGTGTGTGTGTGTGTGTGTGTGTGTGTGTGTGTGTGTGTGTGTGTGTGTGTGTGTGTGTGTGTGTGTGTGTGTGTGTGAGGGTGTGTGTGTGTGTGTGTGTGTGTGTGTGTGTGTGTGTGTGTGTGTGTGTGTGTGTGTGAGGGGTGTGTGTGTGTGTGTGTGTGTGTGTGTGTGTGTAATTTTACCTTTTGCTTTTCTGACTGTATTTTCATTGCAATCGTGGATTTTTTGTCATGTTGTGTAATACCATCATTCTTCAAAAGTATTACATAAATGTAAATGCATTGTCTTCATATTATATTGTTGTTTCATGAAGCTTTTCTCTCCGGGACTCCATTGAAAACAGGCCCTTCTTGCCACAATGGGCTATCCCAGTAAAGAAACTGTAAAATAAATAAATAAGATAAAATAAACAACTCCTTCTTAGGAGAAATATAACTATTCTTATTCTTTGTGATGGTTTCCTGATCTTAAAAAATAACACTAAAGATGAATAAATCCTATTATTAAATTGAGCAAATACTTTTTATACAAGAGAGTCATAGAGGATGCCAAAGCAATTAATGTTTTCCTTCTTTCTTTGTTGGTGAGGAACTCTAGAAATAATTAATTGTAATTGTTATTATTTATCTGTTAATTGTTATTATTTATCTACCTTTTTCTTTCTTTCTTTATTGTTTGTGTTGGAGTACCTCAGCTAATTTGCATATGCTTAAACTGCTTTCATCAAATGGAACACTCCATTTAAATGTGCGGTGGTCTTCGTTTTAAAATAGAGCTTGCATTTACAGGATGCAACTGACATTTCAGATTCATTAAGGAATTTTACAAGATTAAGCAGCAGATTTCTACACATTTATACACTGTTATACCATCCAATGAATATTTACTTTGTCGGAAATATATGCATATTAAGTACTTTTGTTGTGTCTCGTTACCTGTAGAAAGTGTTTGCTCCCACTGAGTAAATGAGGCTGAAAAACAACTTAAGTGCACTGATAATGTTTCTCAACAGGTCCCTGTACATGAAACACATTTAACTGGGCTGGCGATATATATTTTAACAAATGTGTCACATGAACTGGTTTGTTAACAAAGAACTGCTAATGCAAATGCTGGTCATGTAAAGAAAACCCTCAACATAAAGAAAAATGTGAGAAACCTGTTATGTCTATCATAGCCATTTAGTGAAATGTGGTTAGAAAGGCTCTGAAAGATTAAACATTCCTAATGGCTTTAGTACAGGTAGTTCCAACAAAGATTAGCTAAAACTTGCCAGAGGGAGCTGAACAAACGTAATCTCAAAGTTATAACTTATTTGATGTTTTATTAGGAACTTAGAATGTTACTCAGCCTTGAAAATGGGTCCCCATTTCAGCCAGGTTATAGCTGCCTTCCAGACTACTTATGCGTAGTTCAGTTTTGCTAGTTGACAGCCTGTTCTTTGAATTAAGTCGGCATACTCATTTAATTTCTCACCTGAATAAGTACAACTCATTTAAATTCCATGCCCTTGACTATGAAAAGGCAGCAGTTTGATGTACTGATCTACTTTGTAAATTGATAGCCTTAGAGAATCCCATGCATTATAACATAATTAATACGTTACCTATTGCAAACTACCACATAATACTGATAAAATCAATTCTGAAAGAAGTTTCAGACTGCTTTTTTTTAAGTTTGGACTGAAGAGAACTGCACGGTTTAAGCTATCCCTTCTGTGAGAATCATAAGTATTAAATTGTTACCGTCCTTTGTGTATCAGTCTGTATTCAAACTCAATGCACCTTGAAGAACCCAGTCATATTTGTAAGTGTGCATATTCAACACAAAGAATTGTGTACTAACACAAATGTTAAATTATTTATGAACAATCCTTGTTGTGGGAACCACTGCTACTTCATTAGCAGTCTTTAAATCCATGGAAAATTTTACACAAAAAGTACTATACCTAAGGTCAGTCTCTTAGACTTAAGATTTGAAAATCTTAGGTATGCTGATACTTTTAGAGATCACTTCTCTCTACTCTCTTTAAAGAATAATTGTCACAAAATGTCACATTTTCTCATCATAAAGTGCTTTTCCTTCCATTAAATCCAATCCCAGGACTACATCACGCAAAGAAAACACAATTCAAGTATGCCTGAAGCTGCTTCTCTGTATATCAGGTTGTGAAATTATTTTCTTCTGATATTTGTCTATCATCTATGACAAAAAGTAGGCTAGGAAAGAGAGCTACATCTCTCAGTTTTGCATTTTTAGGAAAACTAAGTATTGAGGTAAGTCACTAATTCCAAGTATAGACTCAAGTTGTTTTAAACCTAGATACGACTGCAGTCGGCCTTTGTAAGAGTGTGTATGAAACTGGGCACCTGTGACTGATAACAACAGCTAGAAAATATAGCTTGCAAGTTAGAATTACATATCTAGTGTGAAGAAGTTTATCTTCGGTAACAGATAAAATTAATATCATATGCATTACGATTTCTGGAGAGGTAAAAGTTTCTCTCTTCCTGTTCCCATACATGTTCCCAGCATGCAATGCTTTCCTGTTCTTCTTTAGTGCTCTTTATAATTAGCACAGAAGAAGATGACTTCAGACTGCCTTTAGGATATTTTTGCTATTTCTCCTTCAGATCCATATTTGAGAAGGATGTGATTACTTTACAGCACTTCTTTTATTCATTTGTAAGCTGAGTGAGTGGGCTGGTACAAACCCCCTTACACCCTCAAATCAGGCCATATAGCAGAAACAGTGCGAAAACTTGTTTTACACAGACAAATGCAGAAATATAAACACATATGGAGACACAAGTACAAAATACAAAGATACAGTACAAGATGCAAAAGGCAAAACTGTTTTACGTAGATGTGTAAAAATATATCTACTGATAGCTATCTAGTTATATATTTGACCAGACTGATTTTCATAGGATCATAGGAGGTTACTAGGCTATTGGCCCGAGGGCCTTTACAAGCCCTGCCATGATATACCCTTGTTCCCTTATACACCAAGATCTATAGTCTATATCTGCAACACAAATCTAAGATCAGCACGAGCTGCCCCTGTCCAAGAGGGACATAGGTGAAACCCCAGGGGTAAATGTATAGTTTCCCATGCAATTGTCCAGATTACACTTAAATAGGGTCATTGAGAAGCTCTGTTTTACATGACTTGGGAGTTTGTTCCAGGGGGTGGCAACCTCTGGGAAACCTATCTGTATCTCCACATGGCCTGTTAATGTTGCAGGCTAGGTTAAGGTCCATGTAGAGAGTAAATCTTGTCCCATCCGATTTGCGGATATGCAACATTTCCATTAAGGTAGGGTCCGAGACTGCTCTGTAAGCCAGGCACAAGTCAAGTCTAAGCAGTCTACACAATGCAGAGTACAGTGACAGGGCATTCAGTATGTCCATGTAGGTCATATGTTGAAGGCCCTGAATTGTCTTTGTGAGAAACCTCTGAAGTCTCTCTGGCTGTTGCAGGTGTCTGGTGAGGTACACACAGAAGGGAGCATTGTACTCTATTATTGGTCTGATGAGGGATGAGTACAGGGTAGTTATAACCTCTTTTGCTTTGGATACTATGGCCTTACTTATGAGATGTGCAGTGTAGAAGGCCTTCCTGACCACCATGGACACATGATGATCAAAGTTAAGGTTACTATCAACATGTGTTCCTCGATCTCTCACCACTGGATTTGAACTTAGGGGGGTATTATTAATATTGTAATTTGCAGGGACTTCTCCTTTGCCAAAGGGAATGATAATGCATTTTTCTGCATTAAGTTTAAGTTTGTAGCTTTGGCACCAATCATTTATTAGTGTAAGTGCATTTTGTAGTATGCTGACATCATTGGGGAATTCAATGATTGCACCCCGTTTGCAGTCATCAGTAAAACTGGTAAGCCAAGGTCCATGTATATGGACTTCTGAGAGATAGATTCCAAACAGTTGGGGGCCTAGCACAGATCCACCACTGGTAACAGGTTTGCTGGTAGAGGTGGAATCCCCAGCTTTGACTGTATGCATTCTGTCAGTGAGCCAGTTGGCTAACCATCTAATGACGTATGGGTTAATCCCCAGCTGGGTGAGTTTCTCAATGATGACTGAGTGGTGGACTGTGTCAAATGCCTTAGTTAAGATGGGTACTGTTTTGCCATCATCCAGGGAATTAGTGACTTTCTTGAAGAAGTCCACTAAGTTTAACAAGCAGGATCTGCCCTTAATGAAGCCAAACTCGGTCAGATCAAGAGTTTGAATGTCTCCAATGTCCTTTTTGATAAGATCCATGATGATTCTCTACATGACCTTACAGATGAGGCTGGTTAGGCTTATGGGTCTATAGTTCCCAAGGTCAGTTGAGGGGCCCCCTTTGTGTAAGAGGATTATGATTGCTGTTTTCCACTCTGCTGGAACACAGCCAGTACTTAGACTGTGGTTGAAGAGAGTGCCCAGTGGTTCCGCTTTACTCCCATTTTACACTGTGTAGTAAGCAGCCTGGGATGTTACCCAGTCCCATACAGGCTGTGTTTTTGGCTTTGGAGAGTGCTGTTATGACCTGCTCTTTAGAGATACTAGGTAGAGGGCACATGACAGGTATATTTTGGGGTATGATTGGTGGGGATGGTGGGGGTGATGTTTTTGCTAAACCTGTCTGCTAGCCGGTTTGCAATGTCCTCAGGTTCAGTATGAATAGAAAACAATAACAGGGGTATTTATTTTAACAAAGTCCAGTACTAATTCAGCATACAGCTGGACCTTCCTATTTAGATTTCAGACATAGCTAAAGAATGCCTTGTGATTATCCTTAGGTACGGATGCGAATTCCATTTCATAATTAGCTTTGGAGGACTTTACAACATGGCTAATTTTTTTCTTCAAGCTGTGGAGGGTGCTACTCCTCTGCTGAGGTGGTTTCCTCTTGTTCTTAGACAGCAGTTTCTTTCTCTTGTTGTATAACCTATTTACACTAGCTGTCTACCTGGCTGGCTTGTTTTTTCATGAGGACCTTGTTTTGATCTGTTCTGGTACAGCTAAGTCTATACATTTGTATAGGTGTTTATACAGGACATTTGTGTAAACCTCTGTATAAGAGGCATTGCTGTCAGAAGTGGGTGTTTATACAGGACATTTGTGTAAACCTCTGTATAAGAGGCTTTGCTGTCAGCAGTGGGTGTTTATACAGGACATTTGTGTAAACCTCTGTATAAGAGGCATTGCTGTCAGCTGTGGGTGTTTATACAGGACATTTGTGTAAACCTCTGTATAAGAGGCATTGCTGTCAGCAGTGGGTGTTTATATAGGACATTTGTGTAAACCTCTGTATAAGAGGCATTGCTATCAGCAGTGGGTTTTATACAGGACATTTGTGTAAACCTCTGTATAAGAGGCATTGCTGTCAGCGGTGGGTGTTTATACAGGACATTTGTGGAAACCTCTGTATAAAAGGCATTGCTGTCAGCAGTGGGTGTTTATACAGGACATTTGTGTAAACCTCTGTATAAGAGGCATTGCTGTCAGCTGTGGGTGTTTATACAGGACATTTGTGTAAACCTCTGTATAAGAGGCATTGCTGTCAGCAGTGGGTGTTTATATAGGACATTTGTGTAAACCTCTGTATAAGAGGCATTGCTGTCAGCATTGGGTGTTTATACAGGACATTTGTAAAACCTCTGTATAAGAGGCATTGCTGTCAGCAATAGGTGTTTATACAGGACATTTGTGGAAACCTCTGTATAAAAGGCATTGCTGTCAGCAATGGGTGTTTATACAGGACATTTGTGGAAACTGCTGTATAAGAGGCATTGCTGTCAGCAGTGGGTGTTTATACAGGACATTTGTGGAAACCTCTGTATAAGAGGCATTGCTGTCAGCAGTGGGTGTTTATACAGGACATTTGTGAAAACCTCTGTAAAAGAGGCATTGCTGTCAGCAGTGGGTGTTTATACAGGACATTTGTGTAAATATCTGTATAAGAGGCATTGCTGTCAGCAGTGGGTGTTTATACAGGACACTTGTGTAAACCTCTGTATAAGACTCATTGCTGTCAGCAGTGGGTGTTTATATAGGACATTTGTGTAAACCTCTGTATGAGAGTCATTGCTGTCAGCAGTGGGTGTTTATACAGGACATTTGTGTAAGCCTCTGCATAAGAGTCATTGCTGTCAGCAGTGGGTGTTTATACAGGACATTTGTGTAAACCTCTGCCTAAGTGTCATTGCTGTCAGCAGTGGGTGTTTACAGGACATTTGTGTAAACCTCTGCCTAAGTGTCATTGCTGTCAGCAGTGGGTGTTTATACATGACATTTGTGTAAACCTCTGCCTAAGAGTCATTACTGTCAGCAGTGGGTGTTTATACAGGACATTTGTGTAAACCTCTGACTAAGAGTCATTGCTGTCAGCAGTGGGTGTTTATACAGGACATTTGTGTAAACCTTTGCCTAAGAGTCATTGCTCTCAGCAGTGGGTGTTTATGCAGGACATTCGTGTAAATCTCTGCCTGAGAGTCATTGCTCTCAGCAGTGGGTGTTTATGCAGGACATTCGTGTAAACCTCTGCATAAGAGTCATTGCTCTCAGCAGTGGGTGTTTATGCAGGACATTCGTGTAAACCTCTGCATAAGAGTCATTGCTCCTCTCAGCAGTGAGTGTTTATGCAGGACATTCGTGTAAACCTCTGCATAAGAGTCATTGCTCTCAGCAGTGGGTGTTTATACAGGACATTCGTGTAAACCTCTGCATAAGAGTCATTGTTGTCAGCAGTGGGTGCTTATACAGGACATGGGTTCATAGGTTGATACTAGGCTATCTGCCCTAGGGCATTTATAAGCCTAGCCAGTGTGTGTTTGGCTTTCTCCACCCTTTTAGATTAGTTGACTGTGCCTCTGTATAGTAGGTCACAGAAGATAGCCCTTTTGAGGTTAGTTTACTGTGCCTCTGTCTAGTAGGGACACAGAAGAGATCCCAGGGGTAAACCTACGATCTCCCATCCACTCGTCAAGATTTCTCTCGAAGAGGGTCATTGAGGAACTCTGCCTAACATGGATTGGGATTTTGTTCCAGAGTGAGGGGAGCCTCTGGGATATGAATCTGTCCCTCCAGCATGTCCTATTTATTTCTGTGCTGAGGTTTAAGTCCCTGGAGCGTGTATCTCTAAGGGATTTGGATTTCCTGAGGTGGAGCATGTCCATTAATTCTGGGTTGGATATGGCTTTATACGTCAGGCACAGATCGCCTCTGAGTAGGTGGCAAGCAACTGAGTAGAGCTGAAGTTTCTTTAGCCTAACTGCATAGGGCATCTGTTTGAGTCTCTTGATCCTCTTGGTGAGATAATTTTGGGGTCTTTCCAGTTGCTGCAGGTGTCGGGTAAGGTACATCCCAAATGGGGCATTGTATTCAATTATGGGCCTGATGAGTGATGAGTAGAGGGGCACAATGACCTCTCTTGATCTAGATATTCTACCAAAAAAAAACAAAAAAACAAACAAAAAAAAAAACAAAAACAAAAAAATAATCCTTGTTTTCCCGCCTTCCTCGACTAGTTTAGACCAGTTTACAGGCATTGCTGTATTCTGGGCTGTGGTGTAGTTCCTGTGTTGTCCATTACCTTACTTGGATAGAAGGAAGTTTCTTTGCTCACCAGTGGGAGTGGGGAGCCTTGAGCAGCCTACCTGTCCCTGTAGGAAGTGACCTCAGCACAAGAAGCTGTAGTAATTGGTTGTTTTGGACCATTTCTAGCTCTTTTGTAGTTCACTGTCTAAAATCCATGTTTGCACGGCTTTGCGTGGTTGTGCGCATAGCGCAGTGCCGGTTAAACAAGGTTAAACTTTTTTCTGGCTCCACCAAGTCTGCTCTTCAAATTTTCCCTTAAGGAAGCTCTACTCTTAGTATAACCAGACTACTTATTATATTATAAGCCTAGCACTTGTTCTCAATACTTCTCTACTAAGTAAGCACTCTCGTACTAAGTAAAGCACTACATCTACTTACCACCCCTGTGAATACCCACTTCCCTTAAAGGTACAGCACTCCCTTATACTGCTCTAGCATGTCGAGTGGTAGACTACTGGCGTCGTCTCCAGTTCAGCTGGTCAATCTGGATATCTTGAGACAATGCTACAATTGTCTCATGTACACAGACAACCCTCTCCTCCTCCCAATAAACACAAATACATGTGAGAGATGCAACTATATAGCCAAACTGGAGGCTGAACTCTCTCAACTCAGGGCTGGCATGACCAAACAGGAGGAGATGGCAACCACACACACAACAATCCCAGTCCCACATAGACCTACCACAAATGCAAACCAAACACATAAAAACACAAAGACATACTCGGAGGCTCTAATTAAAAACTTACCAAAACAACAGAGGCTCCCAAAGCAGACACCCAAAAATCCACCACCTCAGAACAAAATACAGGCAACACATACTTCAATAAATCAGTGTGTCAATCAATCACAGCCCTTAAGGCCAAACACCTTGCCTGATACACTAGTAATAGGTGACTCTATAGTCAGACACACTGATGTCCCGCTGACCAGGCTGAACAAGGAGAAGGTGACTGTGAACTGTCTATCGGGAGCTAGGATCCGGCACATAACACACGCACTCAAGTCACTCCAAAGCAAGTACAAATATGACTCCGTCATTGTCCATGCTGGTGTGAATGACCTGAGACGTACCTCCCTGGACTACATGAAAAGAGACATAGAGGAGCTCTCCGATTATGTAGCCCAGGCTGGTATGACCCTGACCCTGAGCAGCATCTTGCCCTCACCAAGAATGATACCACAATACAAAGACAAGATGATCAGCTTTAACAATTGGCTCAAGTACTGGTGTCATTCTACGGGGATCCAATGTCTGTCTGTCTGGGATGACATGTTGGACAAGCCACGGTTCTTCACAAGGGATGGCTTACACCTGTCACCTCTGGACTTCTGGATATTTAGTGAATGTCGACCAAAATGTCCAAGTATAAAAGGCAATGAGACACAAACCAGGAACCCGATGGTTGTTAGGAGCAAACACCAAGACACACTGCAGATGAATTAAATAAATAAACGATTTATTCCACCACAAAAACACTAAGACTAAGCGCTTTCACCAGATATACTGGCTTCTTCAGAGTCATAGTGCACATAACATCTTGATTCAAATAAATACTAAAAACATCCCAAACAATCATCAATTATCCAATTAATCAATCCAAAACATTCATAGGGCTTTTTACTTAAAGCCACAAGAACTTAATGAATCTCCAAATCTTAACAGTGCATCCGGCCCTAAAAAACTTGCATATATGTGTGTGTATATACATATTTTGACCATAAACTTACAATTAAAAACATTTTATCGCATTAAAATAAAAAATAAACAAAACTTATAAATATGATATAATATAATATAAATATTGATATAGTCCTACACAAAACCTAAATAATGTAAATATTACATAAAATGAATATATTTAATATAACATTGTATAACATTAAACCCATCCTGCCTTGTCTTGAATAAACCATAATATAAATATAAAGGATGTGAAAACAATACATGGAATTTCATATAAAACTTGCCCTAAATTTTAACAAAGGTTTTAATGAGATATTCTCATTAATCCCAGGTGCCCTAGTGGCATTCAATCTAATTTGCCACTCCATTTCATGTAAAGCCACAAAATTTTTAATATCACCTTGGTAATCAGAATTAACCTTGTCAATTACAAAAAATAAGAATTTTTTAAATTCATGACAATTTTGAGAATGCAAGAAGAGAGCATTGTGTTCATCCCCTCTCCTAATGGAACCACAGTGCTCACGAATTCTTTCCTTCAAGCTTCTTGTTGTCATGCCGACATAAAATATGTCGCATGACATACAAGTTGCCAAATAGACACAGTTTTTGGTTAGACAATTACAGGTACCTGGGCATGCAATGGTTCGCCCATAACCTTTTACAGTGGTGTAGGCACCAACCGCTATATACCTACACCATCTGCAACAACCACACTTGTTCATGAATGAACGTCTGTTGTCCCTCCTGTTTCTTTCCAAAATGTCCTTTAAATTAGAACCCCTACTAAAAACCATAATAGGGAAATCACCCAAAATATTCCTTGTATCCCTACTCAAAAAATGCTCCCAAATACTGTTCAAATTTGTGCGAATGCCCAAGGAGATTTCATTGTATTGTAAGACAAATTTCGGACAACATCCAAATTTGTTGTTCTCCCTCATCTCCACACTCACATTTTGACAGTCACCCCTAGGGACCTTTGTTTTCAAAATTGGGATATATTTGGTGTTCCTCTTTTTATATACTTCCCGTTTGATCTTAGTTAACAAACTCAAAGGGTATCCCCTTTCCAAAAATAAGCCAATCAATGTATACATCTCTTTTTTATACACTGTGTCATCACTAATTAACTTGGATAGGCGAATCATTTGTCCCTTAACCAAGCCCCTCCTTTGATGCAAAGGGTGGCAACTTGCAAAATGTAACATAGAATTCGCATAGCTAGGTTTTCTATAAATGTTACTATGTAACCCCAATTCATTTTTTGAAATTTCAATGTCCAAATAATTTGCACAGTCTGGATTCCAGTTGTAGGTAAATTTAAGGAAATCAGAACTGGTATTCAAATATGCCATGAATTCCTTAACACTTTCTTCATCACCCCGCCACAGAATAAGCAAATCGTCAAGAAACCTGTTGTATAGTAAAATGTTTCCAGCATACCTTGAGTTAAATATATTTTCCTTCTCCCATGCTAAAAGAACCAAATTAGCAAATACAGGGGCACAATGTGCCCCCATAGCCACTCCAGTTAACTGTCTATACACCTCACCTTCAAAAGATAAAAAATTGTTCTCTAGAACAAGCCCCATAAGTTCATGGCAAATCTCCAGTTTACTCAAATCAAAATTAGAACTGGAGCATAGACCATCATAAAAAAGTTTAAGGCCAGCTTGATGGGGGATAACCGAAAACAGGTTTATAACATCAATTGTTAAAAACCCAAAACTGTTGATGTCTGCCATACTAACCCCACTCAGTCTCTCCAAACAATGCCACGAATCTTTCAAAATATGGCCTGAATCAAATGTGACCTTCTTACAGTGCTGGTCAACATAAGAAGCAAGGGGTTCTGTCTTAGAACCCTTAGCTGAGACAATGGGTCGAAACTGAAGGTTGTCCGTACCCTTGTGCACCTTAGGTATGCCAAAAAATTTTGGCATTTTTGGAAATTTTACCCCAAGGTAATAGTACTCTTCTTCATTAATGGCACCTTGAAACAGCCTATCCAAAAGGTACAAGTCGATCCTTTTGTAAGCCACATTCACCTCGTGCCTTGATACCCTACAATACGTACTAACATCCCCCAACATTTCCATCATCCGTCCCGTGTAGTCAATACTGTACATAATCACCATCCCCCCACCCTTGTCCGGTCTCATACATCTAAACTCTCCTGTAGAACTAAGATGGTGAAGTGCATCTCTTTCAGCATGGGTTAAATTGTCCTCATGGCCAGCCTTGTATCCACAGGCTTTCCTTAATTCGTATTCAACAACAGTCTCAAAATTTAAAAGTTCCTTACACTGAGGTGGTACAAACACACTCCTTCTTTTTAACAATGTCTTATTCTGATCTTTTTCTTGGTCCAAAACCCCCATTTGTCTTTCTGAAAAATACATTTTTAAATTTAGTTCCCTTACATACAATTTCAAATTTTTCAATGACTGTGTTATATCCAACCTAAAACTAGGTACAAATTTGTCACCTCTATTAAACAGTTGGAAGTGCACGTCATTCAAAACAAGCTCAGTATAATTGTAAATAATGAAACCTTTGTCTTTGACAATGGAATGTTTCATCCCCTCAAAAACCATAGATGTTCCCTCCGTCGCATTCCCAATATGCACACAAATTTCACGATCAGTCACCCTCGACGTCTCCTGACCAATATCAAATGAATTCACCTCCCCAGGTATTGATTCATCGTCCCTATCATTCACAAATTCCTGAATATTAACACATCCTTCGTTCAAACCATGCTCATATTCAATAAATTCACTAAAACACCCCTCATTCAAAACATCGTCAGGTTCAATGCGTTCGTTAACACACACATCCTGAAATGTTAATGTATTAACCATGTTGTTTGTAACTTGATCACTCGCCCCCCCAGAAACACCATTGCTACTATCAGTACATTCCTGCATCTGGTTACAATCATAAAGTGCATCGATATCAAAACAAACATCAAAATTGACCAAACATTTATAATAGTCCAGTAAATTTAATGAATTCTTCTCATCCCCTTCGGACTCCTCTGCTGGAATGCATTGTAGTTCCGCCCCTTGTTTTGAAGCCTCTCCGACCTCCGGGGCATGGTCGGTTCTTCTAAAAAATTGTCATTGCCTAAATTTTCATCTATATCCTGCTCGTTGGACCGATAAGTATCGGCCCTATGGTATGTCCTTAACAAGGCATTGCATCCCGGTGGATATGCAACCCCGTTCTGATAATCAGAACTATCCCTTTTGAGTTTTTTGTTCTTAATAATGACGTTTTTCTTAACAAAAACCTCAACATTCCTGAGCACTTTTTCAAAATGATTTTGTTGTTGGTAAAACAACAAATCAGCCGTAATACTACTATCAAGGGCTGCTATCTCCTCCCGCAACTTAATAAGCTTGACACTATTGTTGCGTAAGGTAATGTCTAACAGTTCCATACCTGTTCGTTGGTATAGCTCCGTCAGTTCCTGGTAAGCTTCCGAACCAGTTTCAATACCAGTCGGTAATTTCCAAAGGCGTAAACCCTTCGGAACTTGCTTCATTTCTTTAGATTTGGTTAAAAATAAACTGTCGAGCTGAATCGCCCGATATTTGATACACAATTTTTCATATTTGTGTCTCATTGCCTTTTATACTTGGACATTTTGGTCGACATTCACTAATTATTTGGTGGATTCCTGTATTGGAGTTGGATTTTTGTGACTGCTTCTGGATATTGGCTAAGGCTCTTGCCACCCCCATAGTGCCTTTTTTAGGCAAGGCTCAAAAGACAAATCCACCTCCTTAGAAAACAATAATGGAAAAAAACTAAGGGTAATGCTGCTCAACGCCAGAATTCTAAATCTCAAGATGCAGCCACTTGATGCACTCCTCAGCATGGAGAACATTGACGTCTGTGCAGTGACTGAAACCTGGTTCAAGGCTCCTGAGAGCACCCCAGCGTTACCAGGCTATACCTCGTATCATGCTTTTCAGCCCCAAAACCCGGGTCGAACCACAAAGGGAGGGGGAGTGTCCATATTCATCAAGGACACCCACACCTCCAGGTTAGTAGCAACACATGAAGCATCAGAGACCATACAGGCGCAACTAACCATAGGCAAAACTGCTATACAACTGGTAGCATGTTATAGACCACCCTCCCAATCTCAAGAACTCCACTCAGCCTTCCTGAAGACACTGGAGGATATGAATGTATCACAAAATACCATCATACTGGGAGACTTCAACTACCCAAACATAGATTGGGTACATTATTCTAGCCCTAATACCCTAGCCCAAAGGTTCCTGGAATTCATAAATTCAAATGCACTGGAACAATTAGTCACCTCTCCCACTAGGGGAGATAATATACTAGACCTGATCATCACAAACATGGGGACAAAATGCTCCATACCGGAAGTATACCCCTCACTAGTGAGATCTGACCACAAACTAATCACCCTGGATATACATATCCCACCTCCACCCCCAGCACAAAAGACCACAGTGAAAAACTTCTCAAAAGCAGACTTCACTCTTCTTAAGACTGAGATGGTATCCTTTAAGCCCACTGTGCCAGTGGATACCACATTCCACAATGCCAAATCCTTCACAAATGCTTTCTATGGACATCTGCAAGATTGCATGGATCATGCAATCCTAAACAAATCCAAGTCCCTCTCCACCAAAGGTAAGCATCCTGTCTGGTGGACCTCAGCCATAAACAAATTGTATAACAAAAGAAGGAAGCTACTGCACGTCAGAGCAAAATCCCATGAAGGGAAGACATCTCTGATCAACATTAGCAAAAAACTGCATTCTCTCATAAAAACATCCAAGGCCAACTTTGAGAGAAAAATCGCTAAGGACACTAAAGATAACCACAAAGCCTTCTTCAGCTATGTTAGAAACCTGGGTGGAAACCCTCAGATATGCTCAGAGTTGGTCCACAACAATAAAAAATACACTGAACCCACAGATATTGCCAACATTCTGGCTGACAGGTTCAGTGCAAATTTCTCCCCTCCTTCACCCCCAAAAGAAGAAATACTTATCCCAGCTGAATGTAATCTCCCTGTCATCTTAGATGTCCAAGTGAGAACCACCCTAAACAATGCAAAAAACACAGCATCAATGGGACCTGACGGTATCCCGGGTTGCGTGTTACGTGTCCTCCAAGAGTAGCTAACAGCACCCAGATCCTAACCATTAAAGCCAATAATTCTGGTGGCGATGCCCTCTTCGCCAACTCCATTGGCAAGCCATGGAACGCCCTCCCAATCTACCTCAGAAATACTACCTCTCACAAACAGTTCAAAATGAACCTTAAAGAATATCTCAAGACACTATGGCTATGCCCATGTCCTGAACCTGATTAAGCTAATATTTCATACCTTCACACCAAATCTATCCAGTCCTCATCTCCTAATTCTTGCTCCCTTATCACTTATCTGGAAATACATTTTTACCACAAATATAAGATGGTGACTCTTGAACTTGATATACTCTATTAGTATATTATATTTCCCTGTCATGTTTTACCAGATGATTGATCTTTGTCTCATTATACTTCTATGTAAATTGACTTTTTTTACTAACCTTGTAAATGTACAACGTCTACTTATTTATACTTTTTGTAACTTGCATTGTTATAACCTGGATTTTTTTTATATAACTTGTTTTGAGATTTTGTGTTTTAAGATTATGATTGGAGCTTTTCTCCTCGGGCCTCTACTGAAAAAGGATATGCATCCAGTTGGACCAGCCCGGTTAACAAATGTAAAATAAAAAATAAAATAAATAATAATAATAAATAAGCTAAACCCACACATAAAAATGTTATTTAACCTTAGCCTTACTTCGGGATATGTACCTGAACACTGGTGTACAGCAACAGTGGTCCCACTCCACAAGGGGGGTGCCTCTACAGACCCTGGAAACTACCGCCCCATAAGCTTAACCAGCCTGGTCTGCAAAGCTATGGAAAGAATCATTATGGAACTCATAAACAGAGACATAGGGGACCTACAGACACTTGACCCCACCCAGTTCGGCTTTGTAAAGGGCAGATCCTGCCTTTTAAACCTGGTTGACTTTTTCAAAACAGTCACTAGAACCATTGACGAGGGCAAAGCAGTCCATACAGCATACCTGGACTTGGCTAAGGCCTATGACACAATACCTCACGCAGGCATCATAGATAAGCTCAACAGCATAAATATAAACCCTTATGTCACTAGATGGGTTGCAAACTGGCTAAAGGGCAGAACCCATAAAGTTAAAATTGCTGGAGCAATGTCAGACTCAAAGCCAGGCACAAATGGTGTCCCACAGGGATCTGTCCTGGGACCCCTCTTGTTCGGCATTTATTTTTCAGATGTTAAAGCAAACATGGGAGGGCTGTGGCTGACAAAGTTCGCAGATGACTGCAAACTAGGCGCCATAGTCGATACACTAGCAGACACACACATCCTACAAAAAGGACTCACAGAAACGGACAACTGGTGCCGGAGTCACGGCCTTAAACTAAATGCCAAAAAATGTATAGTCATCCCCTTTGGGAAAAACAAAGTACCCACAAACTATCACATAGACAACAACCCACTGAGTACTGAAAAAGTAATCAGAGACCTAGGGACCCAAGTCGACAGCGACCTCTCATTTGATACCCACGTTGCCAAAGTGGTTAGAAAAACATTCTACCTTGCACACCTCATCATGAAGGGATTCCCATCCAGATCCAAGGATGTCATTGTACCCCTATATTCCTCCCTCATCAGACCCATGATTGAGTACAATGCCCCATTTGGTATGTACCTCACCCGGCATTTGCAACAGCTGGACAGACCACAAAAGTACCTCACCAAGAGGATCAAGGGTCTCCAACATATGTCTTATTCTGCCAGACTAAAGAAACTTCAGCTCTATTCAGTATCATACTGCCTGCTCAGAGGTGATCTCTGCCTGACGACAAGGCCATGTCCAATCAGGATCTGATGGACATGCTCCACCTCAAAAATCCAAGTCCATCAGGACCACGAGAGCTAAAGACTTAAACCTCGCACAAGTATGAATAGGACATGCTGGAGGGATAGATTCATAACCCAGAGGCTTCCCATGCTTTGGAACAAGATCCCAGTTCATATTAGGCAGAGCCCCTCACTGACTCTCTTCAAGAGAAATCTTGATGAGTGGATGGGAGATCGTAAGTTTACCCCAGGGGTCACATCTGTGTCACTGCTAGACAGCGGCACAGTAAACTAATTCTATTATATAAGGGGACCTTCATTGTGTCACTACTAGACACAGTATTCTCAATTTATTCTGTACATTTTTGTACCATTTCATGGGGTGGCAAATGCCACATCACTATGGCTAGGCTTACAAATGCCCCAGGGCAGATAGCCTAGTACTATACTATGAAACTATGAAACTATGAACCCTTTCATGATAAGGTGGGCTATATAGAAGGTATTTCTAACCACTTTGGCAACATGATTGTCAAAGGAGAGATTGCTATCTACTTGGGTCCCCAAATCCCTAATTACTTCTTCTGTACTTAATGGATTACCACCTATGTGGTAATTTGTGGGCACTTTGTTTTTCCCAAAGGGGATGAATATACACTTTTTGGCATTTAGCTTTAGGCCATGGCTCTGGCACCAGTTATTTGTCTCTGTGAGACCCTTTTGGAGGATGCTTGTGTCAGTTGGCGAGTCAATTATGGCATCCATTTTGCAGTCATCTGCGAACTTGGTCAGCCATAGTCCTCCCATGTTAGCCTGTACCTCAGAGAAATATATACTGAGCAAGAGAGGTCCCAGGACTGAGCCTTGTGGGATGCCACTTGTAACTGGTTTAGAGTCTGACATGGCACCTGCAATTCTGACCATGTGGGTTCTATCCCTGAGCCAGTTTGCAACCCATCTTGTGACATAGGGGTTGATATTTAAGCTGGTGAGCTTATTTATGATGCCCGAGTGAGGCATTGTGTCGAAGGCTTTTTTGAGGTCCAGGTAGGCTGTGTGTACCTTCCCTTCATCTATGGCCTTGGTGACTGTTTCAAAAAAGTTGACCAGGTTCAAGAGGCAAGATCTGCCCTTAACAAAACCGAATTGGGTAGGATCCAGTGTTTGGAGGTTCCCAATGTCTTTGTTTATGAGTTTCATGATGATATGCTCCATAGCTTTGCAGACCAGACTAGTCAGGCTTATAGGGCGATAGTTTCCAGGGTCCGTTGTGGCACCACCTTTGTGGAGTGGGACCACTGTTGCTGTATGCCATTCCTTGGGTACATATCCTGTAGTAAGGCTGAGATTGAGCAGTGACTTTATGTGAGGGTTCAGTTCTTCTTGGAGTTCATGTAAGATGCAGCCCGGGACACGTCCGGTCCCATTGATGCTGTGTTTTTTGCTTTGGAGAGGGCAGCTCTCACCTGTGCATCTGTGATGTCAGGGAGGCTACACTCTGTTGAGATAGACATTTGCTCTTTTGGGGGGGAAGGGGTGGAGAAGTTTGCACTGAACCTGTCTGCCAAGATGTTGGCAATGTCTGTGGGTTCAGTGTATTTTTTGTCATTTTGCACTAACTCAGAGCATATCTGGGAGTTGCCACCCAGGTTCCTGACATAACTAAAGAAGGCCTTGTGATTATCTTTAGCATCTTGTGCAATTTTTCTTTCAAAGCTGGCCTTAGATGATTTTATGAGGGATCGCAGTTTCTTGCTAGTACTGATCAGAGATGCCTTCCCTTTTTGGGATTTTGCTCTATCATGTAGTAGCTTCCTCCTTCTGTTGTATAGCTTATTTATGGCTGGTGTCCACCAGACAGGTCTCCTGCCTTTGGAGGAGTGAGTCTTGGTTTTATTTGGGATAGCACGATGCATGCATTCCTGTAGGTGTCCATAGAATGCGTTTGTAAAGGATTCTGCGGTTTGGGCCATATTTTCCACTGGCCCAGGGGCTTTGAAGGATTCCACCTCAGTTTTGAGAAGTGTGAAGTTTGCTTTTGAAAAGTTCTTCACCGTGGTTTCCTTGGCTGGAGGTGGGGACGGGATATGGATGTCCAGTGAGATTTATTTATGGTCAGATCTTACCAATGAGGGGTATACCTCTGGTATGGAACATAGAGTCCCCACGTTGGTGATGATCAGGTCCAATATGTTTTCCCCTCTTGTGGGAGTGGTGACCAGTTGTTCCATAGCATTTGAGTTTATAAATTCTAGGAACCGTTGGGTGAGGGTGTTGGGGCTTGAGTAGTGCTTCCAGTCTATGTTTGGGTAGTTGCAGTCACCCAATATAATGGTGTTTGGAGAGACCTTCATATTCTCCAGTATTCTCAGGAAAGACGAGTGGGGTTCCTGAGTTTGAGTGGGTGGTATGTAGCAGGCTACAAACTGAAAGGCAGTTTTGCCCACAGTTAGTTGCACATGGATGGTCTCCAATGCTTCGTGCTGTGCCACTAACCTGGAGGTGTGGGTATCTTTGATAAATATGGATACTTCCCCTCCTTTTGTGGTTCGGTCTGAGTTTTGGGGCCATAAAGCATGGTATGAGGTATAACCTGGTAGTGCTGGGGTGCTCTCGGGAGCCTTGAACCAGGTTTCTGTTACTGCACAGATATCGATATTCTCCATACTGAGGAGAGCCTCGAGTGCGTGCATCTTGAGGTTTAGACTTCTGGCGTTGAGTAGCATTACTCTTAGTTTCTTTTTCCTTGTGTTATCTATGGAGGTGGGTTTGTCTTTTGAGCCTTGCCCAAAAAAGGCACTATGGGGGTGGCAAGAGCCTTAGCCAGTATTCGAAAGCCCAGGAGTGACAGGTGCAAGCCGTCCCTAGCGAAGCAACATGGCTTGTCGAGCATGTCATCCCAGGCTGACAGGCACTGGATCCCCTTTGAATGACACCAATACTTTAGCCAATTGTTAAAATTTATCATTTTGTCTTTATACTGTGGCATCATTCTTGGTGAGCGTAAGATGCTACTCAAGGTTTGTGTAAACCTCTGCATAAGAGTCATTGCTGTCAGCAGTGGGTGTTTATACAGGACATTCATGTAAACCTCTGCATAAGAGTCATTGCTGTCAGCAGTGGCAGGAAGTTTGAAACTATTTATTTCTTCATTTAAGAGGCTATAGTTTGCTTTGGAGAAACGTTTTAACCTTTTTGCTCCTGGGTGGGGGGGCGGGGGGGTTGGGCTCAAGCATGATCGTTACTTCGAACCAGACTGATTTATGATTGGACTTTACCAGGGAGGGTTTACACACAAGGGTTGGTGCAGTGATTCCCCATGTTGGTGAGTACCGGGTCAAGGACATTAGAACCCCTTGTGTGGGTGCAGACTATCTGTTCCAGAACATTTTTGTTAACAAAGTCCACGAATCTTAGGGTGAGTGTGCTTGTGCTCATATATGTTTTCCAATTGATGGAAGAATAGTTAAAGTCACCTATGATCAGGGTGTTTGGCTGCACTCTGAGTGACTCAAGTAGGTCCAGATAAGCAGTGTGGTCCTCGTGGTTCATGGTGGGTGACTTATAGCTACAATGACATGGAGGGGGGGTCTTTCCTATGGTTATTTGGACTTGGAGTAACTATGGAGTTGTCCTGTTTAACCAGTCTTGAGGTGTATTTGTCTTTAATGAAGATGGATGCACCTCCTCCTTTGGTTCTTTCATGTTCATTTTGTGGTCTGAATGTGAAGAAAGCATTGTAGCCTTGCATGGCTGAAGTACTCTCTGCTGCTCTGATCCATGTCTCTGTGACTGCACAGACATCAGCATCTTCCATAGTAAGGAGTGCTTCCAGTGAGTGCAGTTTCTGATTTAGGCTCCTTGCATTGAGCAGCATAACCTTAGTTTGTCTCTAGGGGATATGCTTTGG
>NC_056742.1:501020754-501118254 GCF_019279795.1 Protopterus annectens
TCATGTTGTGGGAAAGAAAAATTTGGACGGAATGGGAAACCCGGGCAGTATTTACCCCCAATGGGTGCAGATCATGAGGAAAGAACTCAGAGTGCTGGATGGGCTGTCATGTTGGGCAGAATGTGAACAATCTACATGTAGTTAGACTGGAAATGGCAGCTGCAGTGTCAGCATTAGTCACTTCACCACCAGATAGGTGCAGGATCATGTTGTGCAGAATGTAAATAACCTACATGTAGTGGAACTGGAAATGTGTGCTGCAGTGATAGCATGAGACACTTTACCACCAGACTGGTGCAGGAACAGGATGTGCAGATTGTAAATAAAGTGCATGTAGTAATACTGGAACTGGGAGCTGCGATTACAGCATGAGTCACTTAATCACAAGTCAGGTGCATGATCATGTTGTGCAGAATGTAAATAACCTGCATGTAGGTAAACTATAAATGGGAGCTGCAGTGACAGCATGAGTCACTTCACCACCAGATGGGTGCATGATCAGGTTGTGCAGAATGTAAATATTCTACATGTAATAGGACTGGAACTGGGAGCTGCAGTGACAGCATCAGTCACTTCACCTCCAGATGGGTACATGATCATGTTGTGCAGAATGTAAATATCTCTGATGTAATAGAACTGGAACTAGGAGCTGTGGTGACAGCAAGAGTCACTTCACTACCAGATGGGTAAATGATCATGTTCTGCAGAATTTAAGTATCCCACATGTAGGATTACTAGAACTGGGAGATGCAGTGACTGCATGAGTCACTTCTCCTCCAGATGGATGCAGGATCATTTTGGGCAGAATGTAAATAATCTACATGCAGTTAGACTGGACCTGGCAGCTGTAGTGACAGCATGAATCACTTCACCCCCAGAATGGTGCATGATCATGTTGTGCACATGTAAATGACCTACACGTTGTAGGACTGGAACTTGGAGCTGCAGTGACAGCATAAGTCACTTCACTGCCAGATTGGTTGCATGACCATGTTGTACAGAATGTTAATAACCTATATGTAATGGCACTGGAAATGGTAGCTGGGGTGAAAGCATGAGCCACTTCACCACAAGATGGGTGCAAGATCAGGTTGGGCAGAATATAAATAACGTGCTTGTTGTAAGACTGGAACTGGAAGCTGTGATGACAGGATGAGTCACTTCCCCACAAGATGGGTGCATGATCAGGTTGTGCAGAATGTAAATGTCCTACATGTAATAGGACTGGAACTGGGAGCTGCAGTGACAGCATGAGTCAATTCACCACCAGATGGGTACATGATCATGTTTTGCAGAATGTAGATATCCTACATGTAGGATTACTGGAACTGGGAAATGCAGTGACTGCACGATTCACTTCATCCACCAGATGGGTGCAGGATCATGTTGAGCAGAATGTAAATAATCTACATGTAGTTAGACTGGAACTGGCAGCTGTAGTGACTGCATGAACCACTTCACCACCAGACTGGTACATGATCATGTTGTGCACACTGTAAATAACCTACATGTAGTAGGACGGGAACTAGGAGCTGCAGTTACAGCATGAGTCACTTCACCCCCAGATGGGTGCAGGATCATGTTGTGCAGAAAGTAAACATCCTGCATGTAGTAGGAATAAAACTGGAAGCTGCATTGACAACATGAGTCACTTCACTACCAGATGGGTGCATGATGACGTTGTGAAGAATGCAAATATCCTACATGTAGAAGGAATGGAACTGGGAGCTGCAGTGACAGCATGAGTCACTTCCCCTCCAGATGGGTGCAGGATCCAGTTAGGCAGAATAAAAGTAACTTACATGTAGTAGAAATGGAACTGGGAGCTGCAGTGACAGCATGAGTCACTTATTACCAGACTGGGGCATGATCAGGTTGTGCAGAATGAAAATAAACTAAATGCAACAGAACTGGAACGGGGAGCTGCAGTGACACATGAATCACTTCACCACCAGACTGGTGCATGATCATGTTGTGCAGAATGTTAATAACCTACATGTAATGGTACCGGAAATGGTAGCTGGAGTGAAAGCATGAGTCACTTCACACTAGAATGGTGCATGATCAGGCTGTGCAGAATGTAAATAACATACATGTAGTAGGACTGGAACTGGGACCTGTAGTGACAGCATGAGTCACTTCACCACCAGATGAGTCCCTCATCATGATGTGCTGAATGTAAATAACCTAAATGTAGTAGGACTAAAACTGGGAGGTGCAGTGACAGCATGAGTCACTTCACACCCAGAAGGGTGCAGGATCATGTTGTGCAGAATGTAAATATCCTACATGCAGTAGGACTGGAACTGGGAGCTGTGATGACAGCATGAGTCACTTCACCACCAGGTGGGTGCATGATCATGTTGTGCAGAATGTAAATAACATACATGTTGTAGGACTGGAACTGGGAGCTGCAGTGACAGCAAGAGTCACTTCACCACTAGATGGGTGCATGATCAGGTTGTGCAGAATGTAAATATCCTACATGTAGTAGGATTGGAACTGGGAGCTGCAGTGACAGCATGAGTCACTTCACCACCAGATGGGTGCATGATCAGGTTGTGCAGAATGTAGATACCCTACATATAGTAGGACTGGAACTGGGAGCTGCAGTGACAGCATGAGTCACTTCACAGCCAGATGGTTGCATGATCTTGTTGTGCAGAATGTGAATAACCTACATGTAGTAGGACTGGAACTGGGAGCTGCAGTGACAGCATGAGTCTCTTCACCACCAGATGGGTGCATGATCAGGCTGTGCAGAATGTAAATATCCTACATGTAGTAGGAATGGAACTTAGAGCTGCAGTGACAGCATGAGTCACTTCACCACCAGATTGGTGCAGGATCATGTTGTGCAGAATGTAAATAACCTACATGTAGTAGGAATGGAACTGGGAGCTGCAGTGACAGCATGAGTCACTTCACCACCAGTTGGGTGCATGATCAGGTTGTGCAGAATGCTCATATCCTACATGTAGTAAAACTGGAACTGGGAGCTGCAATGAGAGCATGAGTCACTTCACCACTAGAATGGTGCAAGATCAGGTTGTGCAGAATGTAAATAACATGCATGTAGTAAGACTGGAACTGGGAGCTGCGATGACAGCATGAGTCACTTCACCACCAGATGGGTGCATGATCAGGTTGTGCAGAATGTAAATATCCTACATGTAATAGGACTGGAACTGGGAGCTGCAGTGACAGCATCAATCACTTCACCTCCAGATGGGTACATGATCATGTTGTGCAGAATGTAAATATCTCTGATGTAATAGAACTGGAACTAGGAGCTGCAGTGATGGCAAGAGTCACTTCACTACCAATGGGTACATGATCATGTTCTGCAGAATTTAAATATCCTACATGTAGGATTACTGGAACTGGGAGATGCAGTGACTGCATGAGTCACTTCTCTTCCAGACGGGTGCAGGATCATTTTGGGCAGAATGTAAATAATCTACATGCAGTTAGACTGAACCTGGCAGCTGTAGTGACAGCATGAATCACTTCACCACCAGAATGGTGCATGATCAGGTTGTGCACATGTAAATGACCTACACATAGTAGGACTGGAATGGGGAGCGGCAGTGACAGCATAAGTCACTTCACCTCCAGATTGGGTGCATGATCAGGTTGTGCAGAATGAAAATAAACTAAATGTAGTAGGACTGGAATGGGGAGCTGCAGTGACACATGAATCACTTCACCACCAGACTGGTGCATGATCATGTTGTGCAGAATGTTAATAACCTACATGTAATGGTACCGGAAATGGTAGCTGGAGTGAAAGCATGAGCCACTTCACACTAGAATGGTGCAAGATCAGGTTGTGCAGAATGTAAATAACATGCTTGTTGTAAGACTGGAACTATGAGCTGCAATGACAGCATGAGTCACTTCACAATAAGATGGTTGCATGATCAGGTTGTGCAGAATGTAAATATCCTACATGTAATAGGACTGGAACTGGGAGCTGCAGTGACAGCATGAGTCACTTCACCATCAGATGGGTACATGATCATGTTGTGCAGAATGTAGATATCCTGCATGTAGGATTACTGGAACTGGGAGGTGCAGTGACTGCATGATTCACTTCTGCACCAGATGGGTGCAGTATCATGCTGGGCAGAATGTAAATAATCTACATGTAGTTAGACTGGAACTGGCAGCTGTAGTGACAGCATGAACCACTTCACCAGCAGATGGGTGCAGGATCATGTTGTGCAGAAAATAAATATCCCACATGTAGTAGGAATAAAACTGGAAGCTGTGGTGACAACATGAGTCACTTCACTACCAGATGGGTGCATGATGATGTTGTGAAGAATGCAAATATCCTACATGTAGAAGGAATGGAACTGGGAGCTGCAGTGACAGCATGAGTCACTTCCCCTCCAGATGGGTGCAGGATCCAGTTAGGCAGAATGAAAGTAACTTACATGTAGTAGAAATGGAACTGGGAGCTGCAGTGACAGCATGAGTCACTTACTACCAGACTGGGGCATGATCAGGTTCTGCAGAATGTAAATAACCTACATGTAGTGGCACTGGAAATGGTAGCTGGAGTGAAAGCATGAGTCACTTCACCACTAGAATGGTGCAAGATCAGGTTGTGCAGAACATAAATAACGTACTTGTTGTAGGACTGGAACTGGGAGCAGAGATGACAGCATGAGTCACTTCACCATAAGATGGGTACATGATCAGGTTGTGCAGAATGTAAATATCCTACATGTAATAGGACTGTAACTGGGAGCTGCAGTGACAGCATCAGTCACTTCACCTCCAGATCGGTACATCATGTTGTGCAGAATGTAAATATCTTAGATGTAATAGGACTGGAACTATGAGCTGCGGTGACAGCAAGAGTCACTTCACCACCAGATTGGTACATAATCATGTTCTGCAGAATTTAAATATCCTACATGTAGGATGATGGGAACTGGGAGATGCAGTGACGGCATCAGTCACTTCTCCACCGGATGGGTGCAGGATCATGTTGGGCAGAATGTGAACAATCTACATGTAGTTAGACTGGAAATGGCAGCTGCAGTGTCAGCATTAGTCACTTCACCACCATATAGGTGCAGGATCATGTTGTGCAGAATGTAAATAACCTACATGTAGTGGAACTGGAAATGTGTGCTGCAGTGATAGCATGAGACACTTTACCACCAGACTGGTGCAGGAACAGGATGTGCAGATTGTAAATAACGTGCATGTAGTAATACTGGAACTGGGAGCTGTGATTACAGCATGAGTCACTTAATCACAAGTCATGTGCATGATCATGTTGTGCAGAATGTAAATAACCTGCATGTAAGTAAACTATAAATGGGAGCTGCAGTGACAGCATGAGTCACTTCACCACCAGATGGGTGCATGATCAGGTTGTGCAGAATGTAAATAACCTACATGTAGAAGGACTGGAACTGAGATCTGCAGTGAAAGCATGAGTAACTTCATCCCCAGATGGGTGCTGGATCCTGTTGTGCAGAATGTAAATATCCTACATGTAGTAGGAATAAAACTGGGAGCTGTGGTGACAGCATGAGTCACTTCAGTACCTGAAGTGTGCATGATGATGTTGTGCAGAATGTACATAACCTACATGTAGTAGGACTGGAACTGGGAGCTGCAGGGACTGCATGAGTTACTTCACTACCATATGGGTGCATGATCAGGTTGTGCAGAATGCAAATATCCTACATGAAGAAGGAATGGAATTGGGAGATGCAGTGACAGCATGACTCACTACACCACCAGGTGTGTGCATGATCTTGTTGTGCAGAATGTAAATAACCTACATGTAGTAGGACTGGAATTGGGAACTGCAGTGACAACATGAGTCACATCACTACCAGATGGGTGTATGATCATGTTGTGGAGAATGTAGTAGGACTGGAACTGGGAGCTGTGGTGACAGCACAAGTCACTTCACCATCAGATGAGTGCAAAAATATTTTGTGCAGAATGGAAATATCCTACACACATAAGGACTGGAACTGGGAGCTCCAGTGACTGCATGACTCACTTTGCCACCAGTCTGGTGCATGATCAGGTTATGCAGAATGTAAATACCCTAAATGTAGTAGGACTGGAACTGGGAGCTGCAGTGACAACATGAGTCACTTCACCACCAGATGGGTGCATGATCATGTTGTGCAGAATGTAAATATCCTACATGTAGTAGGACAGGAACTGGGAGCTGTTGAGACAGCATGAGTCACTTTACCACCAGCTTGGTGCATGATCATGTTGTGCAGAATGTAAATAACCTACATGTAGTAGGACTGGAACTGTGAGCTGCAGTGACTGCATGAGTCACTTCACCACCAGATGGGTGCATGATCATGTTGTGCAGAATGTAAATAACCTACATGTAGTAGGACTGGAACTGGGAGCTGCAGTGACAGCATGAGTCACTTCAACACCAGATGGGTGCATGATTATGTTGTGCAGAATGTAAATAACCTACATGTAGTAGGACTGGAAATGGGAGCTGCAGTGACAGCATGAGTCACTTCACCATCAGATGGATGCAGGATCATGTTTGGCAGAATGTAAATAACTTACACATAATTGAACTTTAACTGGGAGCTGCATTGACTGCATGAGTCACTTCACCACCAGATGAGTGCATGATCATGTTGTGCAGAATGTAAATAACCTACATGTAGTAGGACTGGAACTGGGAGCTGCAGTGACAGCATGAGTCACTTCACCACCAGATGGGTGCATGATCACGTTGTGCAGAATGTAAATAACCTGCATGTAGTAGGACTGGAACTGGGAGCTGTGGTGACAGTATGAGTCACTTCACCACCAAATGGGTGCATGATCATGTTGTGCCGAATGTTAGTAACTTGGATGTAGATCTGAAAATGGGAGCTGCAGTGACAACATGAGTAACTTCTCCACCCGACAGGTGCATGATGAGGCTGTGCAGAATGCAAATAACCTACATGTAGTAGGACTGGAACTAAGAGCTGCAGTGACAGCATGAGTCACGTCACCACCAGATGGGTGCAGATACATGTTGTGCAGAATGTAAATAACATTCATGTAGTAGGACTGGAACTGGGAGCTGCAGTGAGAGCATGAGTCACATCACCACCAGATGGGTGCAGATACATGTTATGCAGAACGTAAATAACCTAAATCTAGTAGGACTGGAACTGGGATCTGCAGTGACAGAATGAGTTACTTCACCACCAGACTGATGCATGATCAGGTTGTGCAGTATGTTAATAACGTAAATCTAGTAGGACTGGAACTGGGAGCTGCAGTGAGAGCATGAGTCACGTCACCACCAGATGGGTGCAGATACATGTTATGCAGAACGTAAATAACCTAAATCTAGTAGGACTGGAACTGGGATCTGCAGTGACAGAATGAGTTACTTCACCACCAGACTGATGCATGATCAGGTTGTGCGGTATGTTAATAACGTAAATCTAGTAGGACTGGAACTGGGTGCTGCAGTCACAGCATGAGTCACTTCAGCACCAGATGGGTACATGATCATGTAAGTATCCTATATGTAGTAGGACTGGATCTGGGAGCTGCAGTGACAGCATGAGTCACTTCACCACCAGATGGGTGCAGGATCATGTTGTGCAGAATGTAAATATCTTTCATGGAATAGGTACCTCCAGACTCATCCAGACACCTAGAATGACTCTTAAAGAGTCCAAATCATCTCTTGATGAGAATAAAATTAATGTGCAGGGCTGTGTTCTAAGTGTATTCAGCAAGTTCCACTTGAATCATTTTCTGTTGTCATGAACCATGACTCCAGTGGATATCAAGTGATTTACTATTCAATAATACATTTTACCATGAATAACTACTTAAATAAAATAAAATAAAAAATAGAAAAAAAATTTTTTTCCACTGAAGAAGGAGAAAATTACAGTGAGCTGCCTGTAGGGTGCCAGTATCTGCCACATAACTCATGCACTCAATTCATTCCACAACAAGTATAAATATGACTCTGTCATTGTCCATGTTGGAGTGAATGACTTGAGACGTACCTCCCTGGACTACATGAAAAGAGACATGGAAGAGCTCTTGGATCATGTGGCCCAGGCAGGTATGACCCTAGCCTTGAGTAGCATCCTGCCTTCACCCAGAATGATACCACAATATAAGGACAAAATGATTGATTCAACAATTGGCTAAGCTTCTGGTGTCATTCAAAAAGGATCCAATATCTGTCTGCCTGGGACGAAATGATTGAAAGACCACGATGCTTTGCCAGAGATGGTCTACACCTGTCGACCCTGGGATTCAGGTTACTGGCAAAGGCTCTTGCCACCCCTATAGTAACTTTTTTAGGCAAAGTTCAAAGGAGAAAACCACCACCGTAACAGGTACAAGCATGCAAAATCTGAAGGTAATGCTACTCAATGCTAGAAGTCTAAACCTCAAAATGCACTCTCTTGAGGCACTCCTAAAAATGGAGAACATCGATATCTGTGCAGTAACTGAGACTTGGTTCAAGGCTCCAGAGAGCACCCCTGCAATACCAGGCTACAACCCTTACCGCACTTTTCGGCCACCAAACCAGGATCGAAACACTAAAGGTGGAGGAGTGTCCATATTCACCAAGGATATTCACACCACCAGGTTAATTGCCCAACACAATGCATCTGAAATTCTCCAGGTGCAACTAACACTAGGTAAGACTGCAATCCAAACTGTAGCTTGCTACAGATCCCCCACCATGCCCCAAGATTCTCACTACACCTTTCTAAACATACTGGAAAATATTAATATACAACCAAACACGCTAATACTGGGTGATTTCAACTACCCTGCCATTAACTGGGAAAACTACTCATGTACCAACACCTTTGCCCAACGGTTCTTGGAATTCATAAATTCCAATGCCCTGGATCAACTAATCCATAGTCCCACCAGGGGCTCCAATATCCTAGACCTGGTCATTACCAACATGGGATATTGATGCTCCACACCTATGGTCACCCCCTCGTTGGTTAGGTCAAACCATAAGCTAATCATCCTTAACTCCGCATCCCACCCCCACCCCCCTGTAAGGAAGCCTCCATAAAAAATTTCTCCAAAGCCAGCTTCGTGCTACTCAAGTCAGAAGTCACAAACTTCATGACACCCATGCAGACGGGAACTGAAAGTTCGACTGCTCGGTCCTATACTAAGGCACTGTACGAGCACATCCACTCATGCATGAATCGTGCCATCCCAAATAGAACCAAGATTCTCTCCTCCAAAAAAAGGAAGCCAATCTGGTGGTCCCCTGCCATAAACAAACTTTACAACAAAAGGAAGAAACTGTTGCAGAAAAGAGGAAAATCCCAGGATGCAGAAAACTCCCTTACCAGCCTCAGTAAGAAGCTGAGATCCCTCATAAAATCCTCCAAAGCTAGTTACAAAAATAAAATTGCCAAATATTCCAAAGACAACCACAAGGCATTCTATAATTATGTCAAGAATCTAAATGGCAAGGCTCAGATCTGCTCTGACCTACAAAAGAATGGCATTAAATATACTTATCCCAAGGATATTGTCAATATCCTGGCAGATCGATTCAGTGCCAACTTCACCCCCTCTCACCCCCTAAATGGCCCATCTCAATACCGGAAGATTGCCAAATTCAGTGATAACAGCCACACAGGTAAAAAATGCACTCTCCAAAGCTAAGAATACAGCATCCATGGGACCAGATGACATCCCGGGGTGTGTACTACATGAACTACAAAATGAACTGGCACCTCACCTAAGTGTCATGTTTAATCATACCCTCACCTCAGGCTTCATGCCCACTGAGTGGCACACAGCTACAGTTATCCCACTCCACAAGGGGGGATTCACCTTGGATCCCAGGAATTACCCCCCCATCAGTCTGATGAGCCTGATCTGCAAGGCCATGGAATGTATTATTATGGAACTTATAAACAAAGACATTAGCATCCTTAAACACTGGACTCCCCAGTTTGGGTTTGTGAAGGGCTGATCTTGTCTCCTGAACCTGATGGACTTCTTCAAATCAGTCTCTGGAGTTGTGGACGAGGGTAAGGCAGTCCACACAGCGTATCTGGACCTCACCAAGGCCTTTGACACCATCCCCCTCTCTGGAATCATAGATAAACTTACTAAGCTGGGCATTAATCCCTACATCACTCGATGGATTGCTAACTGGCTTACTGACAGAACCCACACTGTAAAAGTAGCTGACTCCAAACCCAGCTCCAGACAAGTGACAAGTGGAGTACCTCAGGGTTCAGTCCTGGGACCGCTCTTGTTTGGCATCTACTTCTCTGAAGTACAGGCCAACACTAAGGGACTCTGGCTAACAAAGTTCGCAGATGACTGCAAACTGGGAGCCATTACTGAATCCCCAAATGATGTCCATAGTCTACAAAAGGGCCGTACAGAAACAGATGATTGGTGCCAGAGCCATGGTCTCAAGCTCAATGCCAAGAAATGTATGGTTATCCCTTTTGGAAAAAAACATGTACCCATGAATTACCACATAGGTGGCAGTGCACTAAGCACTGAAAGAGTGATAAGAGACTTAGGGACACAGGTGGACAGTGGTCTCACTTTCAATAACAACATCACCACAAGAGTCAAGAAATCCTTCTATGTGGCACACCTCATCACTAAGGGTTTTTCATCCAGAAAAAAGGAGGTCATTGTCCCACTCTACTCATCCCTCACTAGACCCATTATAGAATACAACGCCCCTGTTGGTATGTACTTCTCAAGACATCTGCAACAACTAGAAAGGCCACAGAAATACCTCACTAAAAGAATCACAGGCCTAAAGCAGATGACCTATGCTGACCACCTTAAAAAAACTCCAGCTATACTCTGTCGCATATCGTCTACTCCGAGGTGATCTCTGCTTAACATACAAGGCCATGTCAAGCCCAGAGCTGTTGAACATGCTTCACTTAAAGAAATCCCAATCCTTCAGAGCCACACACTCCAGGGATCTAAACCTTGTCATCACAATAAACAAAACATGCTGGAGGGATAGGTTCTTGACCCAGAGACTCCCCAGACTCTGGAATAGACTGCCCATACATGTCAAACAGAGCACCTCTTTGGCCCTCTTCAAAAGGAACCTTGATGATTGGATGGGAGAAAGGAAATTCACCCCGGGGATCATGTCAGTCGCCCTGCTAGACAAGGGTCCAGGGAAGTAAATAGTGTGGAAAGAAATAGACAGGGAATTGTTATGGCTAAGCTTGTATAGGCCCTAGAGGCAATAGCCTAGTACCAACCTATGAATCTATGAACCTATAATCCTTCTAATTGCAGTACTGCTCACCTTGTGGACCAGATGGGACTCTAATTGCAATATGGGAGCAAGATATCCCACCAAGTTCCTCAGAGAAATGGACCAATGCATAAAAGGCATGCGTAATCTGAGCTTAATCATGATGAGACACCAAGAAACAGATGTACTGATCCACGTGTGCAATGAGTACATCCAGGAGCTGCCAAAGTATCTTCAAAGTAAAAGCCTGTGAGATACCCAATGTGTCCCCATTCTGTCTCTGGAAGGTCCCCGTGGTAAGTATAGTGAGGGATAAACATAGCTTTATACTGGGAAATAGATGTACTGAACCACATGTGCAAAGAGAACATCCAGGAACTGCCAAAGTAGCCTCAAGACAGAAGCCTGGGAGATACCCAATGTGCCCCCATTCTGTCTCTGGAAGGTCCCCGTGGTAAGTATAGTGAGGGATAAACATAGCTTTGTACTGGGAAATAGATGTACTGAACCACATGTGCAAAGAGTACATCCAGGAACTGACAAAGTAGTCTCAAGGCAGAAGCCTGGGAGATACCCACTGTGTCCCCATTCTGTCTCTGGAAGGTACCCGTGGTAAGTATAGTGAGGGATAAACATAGCTTTGTACTGGGAAATAGATGTACTGAACCACATGTGCAAAGAGAACATCCAGGAACTGCCAAAGTAGCCTTAAGGCAGAAGCCTGTGAGATACCCAATGAGTCCCCATTCTGTCTCTGGAAGGTCACTGTGACAAGTATAGTGAGGGATAAACATGGCTTTGTACTAGGAAATAGATGTACTGAACCACATGTGTAAAGAGTACATCCAGGAACTGCCAAAGTAGCCTCAAGGCAGAAGCCTGGGAGATGCCCAATGTGTCCCCATTCTGTCTCTGGGAGGTCCGCGTGGTAAGTATAGTGAGGGATAAACATAGCTTTGTACTGGGAAACAGATGTACTGAACCACATGTGCAAAGAGTACATCCAGGAACTACAAAAGTATCCTCAAGGCAAAAGCCTGGGAGATACCCAATGTGTCCCCATTCTGTCTTTGGAAGGTCCCTGTGACAGGTATAGTGAGGGATAAACAGCTTTATAGGTTCATAGGTTAGTACTAGGCTATCAGCCCTAGGGCCTGTACAAGCCTAGCCATAACAATTCCCTGGCTCTTTCTTCCCATACTATTTACTTCCCTGGACCCCTGTCTAGCAGGGTGACTGACGTGATCCCCGGGGTGAATTTCCTTTCTCCCATCCAATCATCAAGGTTCCTTTTGAAGAGGGCCAAAGAGGCACTCTGCTTGACATGTATAGGAAATCTATTCCAGAGTCTGGGGTGTCTCTGGGTCAGGAACCTATCCCTCCAGCATGTTTTGTTTATTGTGATGACAAGGTTTAGATCTCTGGAGCGTGTGGCTCTGAGGGATTGGGATTTCTTTAAGTGTAGCATGTCCAACAGCTCTGGGTTTGACATGGCCTTGTATGTTAAGCAGAGATCATCTCTGAGTAGACAGTATGCGACAGAGTATAGCTGGAGGTTTTTAAGGCGGTCAGCTTAGGGCATCTGCTTTAGGCCTGTGATTCTTTTAGTGAGGTATTTCTGCGGTCTTTCCAGTTGTTGCAGATGTCTTGAGAGGTACATACCAAATGAGGCATTGTATTCTATAATGGGTCTAATGAGGGATGAGTACAGTGGGACAATGACCTCCTTTTTTCTGGATGAAAAGCACTTAGTGATGAGGTGTGCCACATAGAAGGATTTCCTGACTGTTGTGGCGATGTGGTTATCGAAGGTGAGACCACTGTCCACCTGTGTCCCCAAGTCTCTTATCACACTTTTGGTGCTTAGTGTACTGCCACCTATATGGTAATTCACTGGTACATGTTTTTTCCCAAAGGGGATAACTATACATTTCTTGGCATTGAGCTTGAGCCCATGGCTCTGGCACCAAGCATCTGTTTCTGTATGGCCCTTTTGTAGAGCATCCACATCATTTGGGGATTCAGTAACGGCTCCCAGTTTGCAGTCGTCTGCGAACTTTGTTATCCAAAGTCCCTTAGTGTTGGCCTGTACTTCAGAGAAGTGGATGCCAAACAAGAGTGGTCCCAGGACCGAACCCTGAGGTACTCCACTTGTCACTTGTCTGGAGCAGGATTTGGAGTAGGCTACTTTTACATTGTGGGTTCTATCAGTAAGCCAGTTAGCAACCCACTGGGTGATGTAGGGATTAATGCCCAGCTTAGTAAGTTTATTTATGATTCCAAAGTGGGGGATGGTGTCAAAGACCTTGGCAAGGTCTAGATAGGCTGTGTGGACCACCTTACCCTTGTCCATGGCTCTGGAGACTGATTCGAAGAAGTTAATAAGGTTCAGGAGACAAGATCGGCCCTTCACGAACCCACACTGGGTGGGGTCCAGTGTTTGAAGGTTGCCAATGTCTTTGTTTATAAGTTCCATGATAATACGCTCCATGGCCTTGCAGATAAGGCTTGTCAGACTGATGGGATGGTAGTTTCCAGGATCCAAGGTGGATCCCCCCTTGTGGAGTGGGATAACTGTAGCTCTGCTCCACTCAATGGTTCAAGGTGAGAATCAAACCCTGTACCTTCTATCTGTGAGGTAAACACCTTAACCATTATGCCAACCCCAACCCATAGATGTACGGGGAAATAGATGTACTGAACCACATGTGCAAAGAGAACATCCAGAAACTGCCAAAGTAGCCTCAAGGCAGAAGCCTGGGAGATACCCAATGTGTCCCCATTCTGTCTCTGGAAGGTCCCTGTCACAAGTATAGTGAGGGATAAACATAGCTTTGTACTGGGAAATAGATGTACTGAACCACATGTGCAAAGAGAACATCCAGGAGCTGTCAAAGTAGCCTCAAGGCAGAAGCCTGGGAGATACCCAATGTGCCCCCATTCTGTCTCTGGAAGATCCCTGTGACAAGTATAGTGAGGGATAAACATAGCTTTGTACTGAAAATTAGATGTACTGAACCACATGTGAAAGAGAACATCCAGGAACTGCCAAAGTATCCTCAAGGCAGAAACCTAGGAGATACCCAATGTGTCCCCATTCTGTCTCTGGAAGGTCCCTGTGACAAGTATAGTTAGGGTAAACATAGCTTTGCACTGGGAAATAGATGTACTGAACCACATGTGCAAAGAGAACATCCAGGAACTGCCAAAGTATCCTCAAGGCAAAAGCCTGGGAGATATCCAATGTGTCCCCATTCTGTATCTGGAAGGTCCCTGTGACAAGTATAGGGAGGGATAAACATAGCTTTGTACTGGGAAATAGATGTACTGAACCACATGTGTAAAGAGAACATCCAGGAACTGCCAAAGTATCCTCAAAGCAGAAGCCTGGGAGATACCCAATGTGTCCCCATTCTGTCTCTGGAAGGTTGCTATGGCTAGTATACTGAGAGTTACACATGCCTTTGTAGTGTAACAAATAGGAAGCCGCACATCCCCCCAATGCTATGTGGGGGCCATACATACTCATTGAGATCCTTGCAATATCCCTGTCCATTCTTAGCCTATCGAGAGTCTCCTGATTGTAAAAATGATAATTATTCTCTGCCTGTGTCATTACTTTCTTGCCTGGTGAGTGCTGCTGGGCAGATGTGGTTTTAGTTCGGCTAAGACAAGCAGCTCAGACCAGCAAACAGCAAGGCTAGCAGAAAGCGACAGCATCATCATTGCAAAATAGAAAAGGCATGGCTCTGCTTTTTATAATGATTTTGCAGAAGGAACAGAAATGCATAGAATTTTGACTATGAATTGCAAATAGGCAGGGAAATACCTCGTTAATATATGCCTTTTTACATGACTTCTCATTTGTATCTCATTTTGACTTAATTTGCTTCAGTTTATTTGCAGCTATCACGTTAGCTTAAATGACCACTATGAACCTTGCCTTTGCTACAGAAACATGCAGATAGCCTTTGCAAGTGTGCATAGTGGCTATGAATACCACCCACTGATTATGATATACATTTGTTTTCTTTCTAGTCAAAATACAATACTATCTGCAGATGTTTTAAGGACCAATGCTACAAGTCCCATAGTGTTCAGTATTAATAATTTTCTACATAATTACTGATTTTTGCCATTTTGAATGTCACTATCTACCATTTGCAATGTTACTACAAAGCCAGTTTGAAATACAAAATATTTCTTTTAGGTCAGTTATGCAGCTGAGAGCTTGGCACTAAGTGACATTCATCAGTTTCCATCTCTTTTACAAAGTATTCCAAGTACTACAGAGGTATTAGATGGACTTATTAGACTGCTTCTTCACTTCCACTGGACATGGGTTTCTGTTTTTGCTCCACAGGAAGTTGCTTTAATCTTAAAAAGAAAGTTGATTAATGCTGGTATTTGCACAGAATTACTTTACAGTCTCTCACCCGACATTAAAGAAACAGCTCTACTAACAGATAAGGTTACTAAGTTAACTTCAAAAATTGTTATAATTTCTGCATCTTTTGAATTAAGCATGGTGCTGCCTGCCTTGAAAAGTACAATTTCAAAAGAAAGTACTATCATTGCACTGGATGCATGGCCAAGTACCCAAATGATTTTATATGATGTCAGAGGCCTTGACTTTGTACAGGGTTCTCTTTGGTTTTCAATAAGAATAAAACATTTATCTGGCTATAAATTTTTCCAGTTGAGCCTTCATCCAAGGAAGGACCCTAATAATATATTTCTGATCAAGTTCTGGGAAATTATGTTGAGCTGCGTGTGGCCTTATTACACCTCTGGAGTATTATATAATAATAATAATGACTCATTTTGTACTGGAAAAGAGAATCTAACTGACAGCAAAGCTGCAGACTCCACATACTTTGCAGACATGCCCAGTATACTTGGTTACACAACGTATAACGCAGCATGTGCTGTTGTGAATTCATTGAAGGAAATGCAGGCATGCAAGGCTGGGGAAGGGCCCTTTGCAAATGGATCATGTGCAAGATTTCCAAATTTTCAGCCATGGCAGGTAGGTGGGATCTAATGTTTCTGGGCTGTGATTTTAAACAGCCTATGATCTCATAATGAAATGCATTTTCAAAGGCTGGTTTTACTTTTTTAATTAAGTAATACATTTATTTATTAATGTATTTTTTTTTTGAATGAGGGTCCTGTTTCATCAGCCAGTTGCAGAAGTAATCATGTAACAAATGAGTGTGCCTTCTCTTTGCAGAATATTGCATCTTGGATATAACAAATCTGTAGAATTTGTCATCCCATGGAAGTGCATGGTTATGTTGCTATGGTGACAGTTACGCTGCTGCAGCCATGGTTGGATTAATAGGCCATGGTGCTAGATGATGCAGTAAATGTCAATGACTGGGAGGTAACTGCTAGCAGCAATTCATCTGTCTTATAGGGGAGGAGGTGGCTAGAAGCCTCTGTTCAAGTTCTTATTCAAAATATTTTCAAAATAATACAAAACTGAAAAATAATGGGGAAAATAAACACACTAAAATTGAGTGAAAAAAAGATTTTTTTCCTCCATCTTAACCTGCTGACTTATGTGTATGCGTCTTCAAGGGATTACACAGCCAATATTATGAAGACAATACATAGAGAATTTTAAAAATCACCTAAGATACGTACAACACAAACTGATAGAAAATATATCAATTTTAAAAACAGAATATCTTATATTGCCATAATAAAACTAATTACTTCAAATACCTATAAGACCACTTTAAATGAACATTTAAGTCAAATGGAACAAGTGCTTTGTAACTGAGTATCAAATGTCCTTCCCCTCATAATATTTCATGTTCTGCGTTATCCCCACATTGATCAGATACTTTAACATCAGATCCGCAGGATCCACAGTTTAAATGAACTACTGCTGAGATAAGTGGTGAGATACTATTCACCGGAAAAAGCATAAAAAGTGATGCACAGGGTGAATCGAGCAGTGTTCCAAACAAATCCACCAGAAACAGCAATGGAACTGCACGAAAACATGGCTAAAATACATAAAATATTTATTAGAACAACAAGTTTAAAACAAAGTTTGCAGTAAAACCAGTCAAGTTAAAAAAGTAGTTAACGCTTTCACATTCCATGTGTATGCTTCATCAGACTTAACTAACTGTGCTAAAAAATATCCTTAAAATACATTCAAAAATAGAGTAGCCAATAGCTGCCTACTTACTTATACCTTTAGACTTTAAAACAGGATTTAATGAGATAGTATGGTTAATACCATAGCTCTTATCTGATTGAAGACTGACAATTGACATAGTTTCTAAAACTTCAGTTACATTTTTGATGTCTACAAGACACTTGTTGGGAAATATAAGCTGTAAAACATGAAAAGTAAATATATGATTACTGTTATCTTTTTCACGATGTCTGTAAAGTGCATTAGCAGATATACCTCTTCTTATCTCACTAATATGCTTCCTAATACTCTCTCTAACAGATTGATTAGATTTCCAACATAATAAGCTGGGCACATTTTACATGTTGCTCGATAAATTAAATGCTTGCTCGAGTAGTTAGCATACAAATTAAATTAATAGATTTTACCAGTGGTGTACTCCCATTTTCAATACATGGACAACTAGTACAATTTCTACACTTAAAAGTCACAATTCTTTGAGATGTTCTCTGACTATCATTATTGTGTTCATAACAGAGAGTATGTTTAAGATTCTTCCTATTTTTAGATGTGAAAAATGTAGTGTCCCCTAGTAGTTGCCTGACTTTCCTGTCTGCTGTCAATATATGCTAATTATGCTTGATAATACTGCATATATTGGTATTGTCTAATGAAAAAGAAATGCAAATCCTTAATTTAGTTTTAGTATTTCCTTGAACAAATCTATCTAATTTTGTGGGTGCCAATGACGTGTTATTTGTATTTACTAAAGGATAAGGACATCACTTATTTGATCTATCAACTCCCAGTAAGGTTAACTTATCTTTAAAATGATTTAAAGAATAACCTGTCTCTTCTAACTCTTAGCAAACAATGACAAGGACATTTTACAACTATAATCCTCACTAGTTAGACAAGAAAGACATGCGGCTCGACTCTTGATAATATTATTAAAAGTATAACTTGGATGCATACGTGTTCTCTCAACTAATGAGTTCTTCCGACATGATTTGTTATATAACTAACTAGTCACTCTATGGTTAACTTCCCTTCTCAATTTAACATCTAAAAAATGATAGAGTCCCTACAGTATTCTAAAGAGAATTGTGCAAAAGCTGTTGTAGAATATAAATAACTAATAAAATTATTCAAAGTATCAGAATCACCTGTCAAAATCATGCAGATGTCCTTAATAAATCACTTAATAATATTTGACATGTGGGGAGGCTAAGTTGTTTAAAACATGCACCTCTTCCCAATGTGCCATAACTAAATTAGCATATAAATTGGCATAAGGGGTCCCCATGGCCACCCCTGAAATTTGCAAATCATAGCAATTCTTATACAGGAAAATGTTGTTATCCAATATCAATTCAAGTAATCTAATTATCGAAGAAATCACTCTAGTAGATCAGTTACTATGTGTCCTAACATATTGTCTACCATATTCAAAGTCTATATCATTGTGTATAATGGTGAATAATGAATTCACATTAAAGAAACATAATAAAAAGTATCTATGGCTAAGTGGTAGATAAAACATCAAAAATTGTTAAAAGAAAATCCTTGTCATCTCTAAGAACTGTGTTTGATTTTTCCCGCACTGGTATTAATGGTGCTTCTACATAAACTGATAGAGGTTCTGTAAGCCATCCATTCCCTGAAACTATCAGTCTCGGGTGGATCAATAGAATTTGCATGTATTTTAGGCAAAGGTTGTATTAAAGGTACGACAGGATTCTCAACCACAAAATAATCACAAAGTTCTATGGAGATACTCCTTGACATTAAACATTCATAAAGCTCATCCCTTAACTGTTTAATAATGTTGGTTAAATCATTCATGTTAGCCATTCTATAGCTGGTGTTGTCTGATAAGACAGTAAGCATTTTATGCACATAATAATCACTTTTCATCAACATGTTGGCCTCACCTTTATCAGCTGGCCTGATGGTTAATGCCTTGTTATTTTGTAAATTATTGAGTGCTGTATACTCATCTTTAGACATGTTCTTAAAACATTTGTTCTTAACACTAGAACCCTTATTTCTATATTCTATAAGATTCATCTAACAATATGTAGAAAATGCTTCTAAGAGGGAATGTAAATGAGGGATAAATGAATTTCCTTTTCTAAAAGTATCAATTGCTTGTTCAGTTGCATTAAACATCAGTTTCCACATTAAATTATGCATAAACAGAGTTTAACATCAATAAAGATATTATATATATTGCTACAATAAGAACGAATAAAGGAAGGCCCCTTATTGAAATGCTTTCATTCTACATCACTCAAAATAGAATCTGACAAATTATAAATTATTGACTGTCCTTGGTGTTCCACATCTTCTTTAAGGTAGGAGGTTGTGTCCGATCGATTGACCTTGCTCGTCTCTTAAATGGTGTTGTAGTTCTCCTTCCGGGATTACCAGTAAAAGTTTGTACAGTGGAAAATTTCGGAACAACTGTTTATTTTTCTTTTTTTAAGTTGAATGATATCCTGGGACACAGGAAGAGTCCCAAATGAGCTAGTCCCTGTATACTCCTGAGAGAAGGGATCAACCAGGCCCCTTTCTGTTTTTTTTTTCCAAATGAAAACATTCCCATTTTTAAAGTCAGTAAGGTCTCTAGAAAGTTTGCTCTTTTTATGCATCTATAACTTGTTTTCATATAAAGATATATTGCTGGCTAATTGCTTGATTGCTGATACAACTACTTTGGTAGGAAATTTGTCAGATAGTATGCATTGCTTGTTTTAAACCACAGTAATTAAATCTCTCTCTATTGGCAGAACGTAGTCAATAAGCAATTTGATATATCCCCATATCCCAATATGTTGGCATTTTATTTGATATTGGATAACAAAGTTTTCCTTTTTAAGAATTGCTATTTCTTGCAAATGTCAGTGGTGGCCATGGGGCTCCTTGTGCCACTTCATCCCCATGTTAAATATTATAAGTGCAGTAGTGCAACAGTAGTTTTGTCGCCTCACAGCAAGAGGTTTTCCAGTTTGATTCTCGGCTGGAGTGCCTTCTGTGTGGAGTCCACATGTCCTCCCTGTGTTTGTGTGGGTTTTCTCTGGGTACTCTGGTTTCCTCACACAGTACAAAGACATGCATCTGGAGTGTTTCTTCCCAGGCCTCTGCTGAAAATTGGCTTTGTTCCAAGTCAGACTTTCCCGGTAAACAAGCATTAAATAAATAAAAGCAATTTGTTGATGATAGTTGCGTGATTTGGAGAGATGATTCTGATACTTTGAATAATTTTATGTTATTTACATTCTGCAACATCTTTTTTACTGGTCTCTTTAGTATATTGTATGTAGTCTATCAATTTTTTAGATGTTAAGTTGAGAAGGGAAGTTAACCATAGAGTCATTAGTCAATTATATAGAAAGTCATGCAGAGAGAACACATTAATTGAGAATGCATCCGAGTTATACCTTTAATAATATTATCAAGAGTCGAGCCGCACATCTTTCTTGTCTAACTAGTGAGGATGATAGTTGTAAAAAGTCCTTGTCATTGTTTGGTAAATAGCTAAAAGAGACAGGTTATTATTTAAATCATTTTAAAGATAATTTGACCATACAGGGAGGTGGTAAATGAAATAAGGGATGTCCTTATCTTTTAGTAAATAAAAACAACACATCATTGGCACCAGAAAATTAGATACATTTCTTCAAGAAAATACGAAAACTAAATTAAGAATGTGCATTTATTTTACATCAGACACCACCAATATATGCAGTATTATCAAGCATAATTGGCATATACTGACAACAGAAGAGAAAGTCAGGCAATTTGTAGGAGACAATACATTTTTCACATCTAAAAATAGGAAGAATCTTAAACATACTCTCTGTTATGAACACAATAATGATAGTCAGAGAACATCTCAAAGAACTGTGATTTTTAAGTGTAGAAATTGTACTAGTTGTCCATGTATTGAAAATGGGAGTACATTCAAACATCTCACCACTGGTAAAATCATTCAAACATCTCACCACTGGTAAAATCATTTAAACATCTCACCACTGGTAAAATCATTCAAACATCTCACCGCTGGTAAAATCATTCAAACATCTCACCACTGGTAAAATCATTCAAACATCTCACCACTGGTAAAATCTATTAATTTAATTTGTATGCTATCTGCTCAAGCAAGCATTTAATTTATCTAGCAACATGTAAAGTGTGCCCAGCTTATTATGTTATGAAATTTAGTCAATCTCTTAGAGAGAGACTATTAGGAAGAATGTTAGTGAGATAAAACGAGGTATATCTGTTCATGCACTTTATAGACATATTGAAAAGAATAACAGTAATTATATACTTTCTTTTCAAGTTATACTGCTTATATTTCTCAACAAGTGTCTTTGAAACATCAAAAATTTAACTGAAGTTATAGAAACTAGGTAAATTGTCAATCTTCAATCCGATAAGGGCTATGGTACTAACAAAACTGTCTCTTTAAATCCTGTTTTAAAGTCTAGAGGTATATGTAAGCAGGCAGCCATTGGCTACTCTATTCTTGAATCTATTTTTAAGGATATTTTGTAGCACAGTTAAAGTCTAATGAAACAAACACACGATATGTGAAAGTGCTAATTACATTTTAACTTGACTGTTTTTACTACAAACTTTGTTTTAACTTGTCGTACTTCTAATAAATACTTTATGTGCCTTAGCCATGTTTTCGTGCAGTTCCATTGCTGTTTATGGAGGTACTGTTCACCTCAAAAATGTGTTCTTACAGTAAACATTTGCTCCCTTAAAGTTTAGCAATGTACCAAAGTCCTGGAGTAAATGACATTAAATCTGATAAATAACATTCCATGCTTTGCAGTCACATCTGTTACATAATGCACATCCGTATGTTACAGATGACATATAGCACTGACATTGCAATACTCACATTAGTACATGGCCTTCATATGATTTTCATTTTAGGGTAATGCATTGTTTAAAAAATGTTGTATCAATGTAAAATCCTTTCTGTATGAAAAAATGTAATAATACATTTCATGGTATGATTCCGCAAATGTAGACTTGCTCTAAAGTATGTACCAATTTCTAAATAAAAAAAAATCCTTAGAAATACATGAAAGCCCACAATAAGTGTTTATTGCATAACCATAGGTATGTATGCTAAGCTAATAACCACTAGGACCCTTAAAAGCCTAGCGGAGCAATCCAATTGTGATCCACAAATCTGATTTATACTTGATTTACTAACTGCATCTGTCCATCAGAGGCGTAGGCTCAAGAACAGGGGGTGAATTTCTGATTGCACTTCTAATGGTCCAAGTTGCACTTAAATAGGAATATGGAGAAACTCTGCTTCACATGAATGGGGAGCCTGTGCCAGAGAATGGAAATTCTCTGAGAAATATATCTGTGTCTACAACATGTCCTATTTATGTTGCAAGCAAACTCTAGGTCTTTTAAGATAGTATATATGAGGATGTTTGTTTTGTGTCTGTACAAAAGAGGTATCAGAACAGGGTCAAGGAGTGCCTTGTGTGCCAGGGAATGAGCACCTCTCAGAAGTCTGTATGGTACAAGTAAAGAGACAGGACCTTGAGGTAGACAGCATAGGACATTGTGTTTATTCCCTGTATTCTTTTGTAAGGAACCTTTGTGGGCATTCCAGTTGCTGCATGTGTCTAGACAGGCACATACCGAAGGAGGCATTATGCTCTATGATGACTCTGATGAGTGCTGACTACAGTGGAATGATAACATCTCTTGCTTATAAATTGAGCAATATAGAAGGAATTTCTTACTAACTTGGACACATGTTGGCTGAAGACTAGGTTACTATTTACATGAGTTCTCAGATCCCTGACCAGATCATTGTGGTTTATTAATGACGTAGTTACCTGGGATGGCAGACTCCTCAAAAAGTACTATAATGCATTTCTTGGTATTGCGTTTTAAGCCATGGTTTTGGCATCAAGCTTTTGTCTGTATTAGACCTTCCTAAAGGGTGCTGTATTTTGGGGTGATTCAATGAGTGCTCTTTGTTTGCAATCATCTGCAACTTGCTTAGAAACTTTTGACATTGGCTTTGACATCTGAGCGGTAGAAGCCAAAGAGGAGTGTCCCTAGCCCAGAGGCCTGGGGTACTCCACTGGTGATCAGCCTCTTTGTAAAAGTGGCATCACTGCCTCTAACCTCCTGGGTCCTATGAGTGAGCCAGCTAGTTATTCAGTACAGTTTTTAAGGGATTTATGTATAGTTTTGTAAGTTTGTTGATAATATTCAAGTGAGGTATTGTATCAAATGTCTTAGTCAGATTGAGGTAGGCATTATGTACTGTTTCCCCTCATCTACAACATTAGTGATCTTCATAGAATTCCACCAGATTCAGTAAGTATAATCTTCCTCTGACAAAGCCAAACTGGGATGAATCCAGTGTCTGAAGGTCTCCTATATCCTTGTAGATAATTTCTTCTGATCATTTAATTCTCTGATCATTCTTTTCCCATAATAATACTGAATGAGAAGTTAACTATGAGGACAACATCAGAGCAACAGTGATGGAATTCACATCTATCATTCTGTTTTAACTTAAATTAGAGCTCAAATAGCATTGCCATAGCACCTGCATTACGTTTTCTGGATTACCATAGAAGTTATTTCCAACTGCCCACAAAAAGCTCATCCTATCTACATTCTCAGAGTATGGTTGTTAAGCTGATATTTCTGGTCATGATGTTGCCGTAATTCGGCACATGCTTCTTATATGCTATGACATCTGCCTAGTGTCATTTGTATAAAGAACAGAGTTGGAGATGAGTGTGTAATTTGTATAATGAACAGAGATGGACATGAGTGTGTCATTTGTATAATGAACAGAGATGGACATGAGTGTGTCATTTGTAAAACAAAAAGAGACAGAGATGACTGTGTCATTTGTATAACAAACAGAGATGGACATGAGTGTGTCATTTGTATAATGAACAGAGATTGGCATGAGTTTGTCATTTGTATAATGAACAGAGATGGAATTGAGTGTGTCATTTGTATAATGAACAGAGCTGGAAAAGAGTGTGCCATTTGTAAAATGAACAGAGATGGACATGAGTATGTCATTCTTATAACGAACACAGATGGACATGAGTGTGTCATTTGTATAAAGAACAGAGTTGGAGATGAGTGTGTAATTTGTATAACGAACAGAGATGGACATGACTGTGTCATTTGTATAACAAACAGAGATGGGCATGAGAGTGTCATTCGTATGACAAACAGAGATGGACATGAGTGTGTCATATGTATAATGAACAGAGATGGACATGAGTGTGTCATTTGTATAATGAACAGAGATGGACATGAGTGTGTCATTTGTATAACAAACAGAGATGGACATGAGAGTGTCATTTGTATAACAAACAGAGATGGACATGAGTGTGTCATTTGTATAATGAACAAAGATGGACATGAATGTGTCATTTGTATAAAGAACAGAGATGGACATGAGTGTATCATTTGTATAACAAACAGAGATGGACATGAGAGTGTCATTTGTATAATGAACAGAGATGGACATGAGTGTGTCATTTGTATAACGAACAGAGATGGACATGAGTGTGTCATTTGTATAATGAAAAGAGATGGACATGAGTTAGTCATTAGTATAACGAACAGAGATGGACACGAGGGTGTCATTTGTATAACACATGGAGATTGACATGAGGGTGTCATTTGTATAATGAACAGAGATGGACATGAGTGTGTTATTTGTATAACAAAAAGCAATGGACATGAGCGTGTTATTTGTATAATGAACAGAGATGGACATGAGTATGTCATTTGTATAATGAACATAGATGGACATGAGTGTGTCATTTGTATAATGAACAGAGATGGCATGAGTGTGTCATATGTATAACAAACAGAGATGGACATGAGTGTGTCACTTGTGTAACGAACAGAGATGGACATAAGCGTGTCATTTGTATAACGAATAGAGATGGACATGAATGTGTCATTTGTATAACGAACAGAGATGGACATAAGCGTGTCATTTGTATAACAAATAAAGAGGGACATGAGTGTGTCACTTGTATAATGAACAGAGATGGACGTGAGTGTGTAATTTGTATAATGAAAAGAATGGACATGAGTGTGTTATTTGTATAATGAACAGAGATGGACATAAGTGTGTCATTTGTATAATGAGCAAAGATGGACATGAGTCTGTCATTTGTATAATGAACAGAGATGGACATGAGTGTGTCATTTGTGTAACGAAAAAAGATGGACATGAGTGTATCATTTGTATAACAAGCAGAGATGGACATGATTGTGTCATTTGTATAACAAACAGAGATGGACATGTGTGTGTCATTTGTGTAACGAACAGAGACGGACAAGAGTATCTCATTTGTATAATGACCAGAGATGGACATGAGTGTGTCATTTGTATAATGAACAGAGACGTGCGTGAGTGTGTCATTTGTATAACAAACCGAGATGGACACGAGTGTGTCATATGTATAATGAACAGAGATGAACATGAGTGTATTGTTTGTATAACGAACCAAGATGGACATGAGTGTGTTATTTGTATAATGAATAAAGATGGATATGAGTGTGTCATTTCTATAATGAACACAGATGGGTATGAGTGTGTCATTTGTAAAACGAACAGAGATGAACATGAGTGTGTCATTTGTATAACAAACAGGGATGGACACAAGGGTTTAATTTGTATAAAGAACATAGATGGACATGAGAGTGTCATTTGTATAACGAAGAGAGATGGACACAAGTGTGCCATTTGTACAATAAACAGAGATGGAAAGGAGTGTATCATTAGTACAATGAACAGAGATGGAAATGAGTGTGTCATTTATATAAAGAACAGAGATGAACATGAGAGTGTCATTTGTATAACAGAGATGGACATGAGTTTGTCATGTGTATAACCAACAGAGATGAACATGAGTGTGTCATTTGTATAATGAACAGAGATGGACATGAGTGTGTCATTTGTATAACGAACATAGATGGACATGAGTGTGTCATTTGTATAATGAACAGAGATGGACATGAGTGTGTCATTTGTATAACAAACAGAGATGGACATGAGTTTGTCATTTGTATAATGAACAGAGATGGACATGAGTGTGTCATTTGTATAATGAACAGAGATGGACATGAGTGTGTCATTTGTATAACAAACAGAGATGGACATGAGTGTGTCATTTGTATAACAAAAAGAGATGGACATGAGTTTGTCATTTGTAAAATGAACAGAGATGGTAATAAGTCTGTCATTTTTATAACGAACAGGGATGGACATGAGAGTGTCATTTGTATAATGAACAGAGATGGACATGAGTGTGTAATTTGCATAATGAGCAAAGATGGACATAAGTGTGTCATTTGTACAACAAACAAATATTGATATTAGTTTATCTTTTGTCTAAAGAACAGAGATGGTCGTGAGTGTGTCATTAGTATAATGAACAGGGATGGACATGCGTGTGTCATTTGTGTAATGAACAGAGATGGACATGAGGTTGTCATTTGTATAATGAACACAGATGGACATGAGTGTTTCATTTGTATAATGAACAGAGATGGACATGAGTGTGTCATTTGTATAACGAACAGAGATGGACATGAGTGTGTCATTTGTATAATGAACAGAGATGGACATGAGTGTGTCATTTGTATAATGAACAGAGATGGACATGAATGTGTCATTTGTATAATGAACAGAGATGGACATGAGTGTGTCATTTGTATAATGAACAGAGATGGACATGAGTGTGTCATTTGTATAATGAACAGAGATGGACATGAGTGTGTCATTTGTATAATGAACAGAGATGGACACAAGTGTGTCATTTGTATAATGAACAGAGATGGACACGAGTGTGTCATTTGTATAACGAACAGAGATGGACATTAGTGTGTCATTTGTATAATGAACAGAGATGGACATGAGTGTGTCATTTGTATAAAGAACAGAGATGGACATGAGTATGTCATTTGTATAATGAACAGAGACGGACATGAGTGTGTCATTTGTAAAATGAACAGAGATGGACATGAGTGTGTCATTTGTATAATGAACAGAGATGGACATAAGTGTGTCATTTGTATAATGAACAGAGATGGACATGAGTGTGTCATTTGTATAATGAACAGAGATGGACATGAGTGTGTCATTTGTATAATGAACAGAGATGGACATGAGTGTGTCATTTGTATAATGAACAGAGATGGACATGAGTGTGTCATTTGTATAACGAACAGAGATGGACATGAGTGTGTCATTTGTATAATGAACAGAGATGGACATGAGTGTGTCATTTGTATAATGAACAGAGATGGACATGAGTGTGTCATTTGTATAACAAGCAGAGATGGACATGAGTGTGTCATTTGTATAATGAACAGAGATGGACATGAGTGTGTCATTTGTATAATGAACAGAGATGGACATGAGTGTGTCATTTGTATAACAAATAGAGATGGACATGAGTGTGTCATTTGTATAATGGACAGAGATGGACATGAGTGTGTCATTTGTATAATGAAAAGAGATGGACATGAGTGTGTCATTTGTATAACAAAAAGCGATAGACACGAGTGTGTCATTTGTATAATGAACAGAGATGGACATGAGTGTGTCATTTGTATAACAAACAGAGATGGACATGAGTGTGTCATTTGTATAACGAACAGAGATGGACATGAGTGTGTCATTTGTATAATGAACAGAGATGGACATGAGTGTGTCATTTGTATAATGAACAGAGATGGACATGAGTGTGTCATTTGTATAATGAACAGAGATGGACATGAGTGTGTAATTTGTATAATGAACAGAGATGGACATGAGTGTGTCATTTGTATAATGAACAGAGATGGACATGAGTGTGTCATTTGTATAATGAACAGAGATGGACATGAGTGTGTCATTTGTATAATGAACAGAGATGGACATGAGTGTGTCATTTGTATAATGAACAGAGATGGACATGAGTGTGTCATTTGTATAATGAACAGAGATGGACATGAGTGTGTCATTTGTATAATGAACAGAGATGGACATGAGTGTGTCATTTGTATAATGAACAGAGATGGACATGAGTGTGTCATTTGTATAATGAACAGAGATGGACATGAGTGTGTCATTTGTATAACAAAAAGAGATGGACATAAGTGTGTCACTTGTGTAATGAACAGAGATGGACATGAATGTGTCATTTGTATAATGAACAGAGATGGACATGAGTGTGTCATTTGTATAATGAACAGAGATGGACATGAGTGTGTCATTTGTATAATGAACAGAGATGGACATGAGTGTGTCATTTGTATAACGAACAGAGATGGACATGAGTGTGTCATTTGTATAACAAGCAGAGATGGACATGAGTGTGTCATTTGTATAACGAACAGAGATGGACATGAGTGTGTCATTTGTATAACTAACAGAGATGGACATGAGTGTGTCATTTGTATAACAAATAGAGATGGACATGAGTGTGTCATTTGTATAACGGACAGAGATGGACATGAGTGTGTCACGATAGACACGAGTGTGTCATTTGTATAATGAACAGAGATGGACATGAGTGTGTCATTTGTATAACAAACAGAGATGGACATGAGTGTGTCATTTGTATAATGAACAGAGATGGACATGAGTGTGTCATTTGTATAATGAACAGAGATGGACATGAGTGTGTCATTTGTATAACGAACAGAGATGGACATGAGTGTGTCATTTGTATAATGAACAGAGATGGACATGAGTGTGTCATTTGTATAATGAACAGAGATGGACATGAGTGTGTCATTTGTATAATGAACAGAGATGGACATGAGTGTGTCATTTGTATAACAAACAGAGATGGACATGAGTGTGTCATTTGTATAACAAACAGAGATGGACATGAGTGTGTCATTTGTATAATGAACAGAGATGGACATGAGTGTGTCATTTGTATAACAAATGGGGATAGACACAAGGGTTTCATTTGTGTAACAAACATAGATGGACATGAGGGTTTCATTTGTATAACGAACAGAGATGGACATGAGTGTGTCATTTGTATAATGAACAGAGATGGACATGAGTGTGTCATTTGTATAATGAACAGAGATGGACATGAGTGTGTCATTTATATAATGAACAGAGATGGACATGAGAGTGTCATTTGTATAATGAACAGAGATGGACATGAGTTTGTCATTTGTATAACGAACAGAGATGGACATGAGTGTGTCATTTGTATAATGAACAGAGATGGACATGAGTGTGTCATTTGTATAATGAACAGAGATGGACATGAGTGTGTCATTTGTATAATGAACAGAGATGGACATGAGTGTGTCATTTGTATAACAAACAGAGATGGACATGAGTGTGTCATTTGTATAACAAACAGAGATGGACATGAGTGTGTCATTTGTATAATGAACAGAGATGGACATGAGTGTGTCATTTGTATAATGAACAGAGATGGACATGAGTGTGTCATTTGTATAATGAACAGAGATGGACATGAGTGTGTCATTTGTATAATGAACAGAGATGGACATGAGTGTGTCATTTGTATAATGAACAGAGATGGACATGAGTGTGTCATTTGTATAATGAACAGAGATGGACATGAGTGTGTCATTTGTATAACGAACAGAGATGGACATGAGTGTGTCATTTGTATAACAAACAGAGATGGACATGAGTGTGTCATTTGTATAAAGAACAGAGATGGACATGAGTGTGTCATTTGTATAACAAACAGAGATGGACATGAGTGTGTCATTTGTATAATGAACAGAGATGGACATGAGTGTGTCATTTGTATAATGAACAGAGATGGACATGATTGTGTCATTTGTATAATGAACAGAGATGGACATGAGTGTGTCATTTGTATAATGAACAGAGATGGACATGAGTGTGTCATTTGTATAACGAACAGAGATGGACATGAGTGTGTCATTTGTATAACAAACAGAGATGGACATGAGTGTGTCATTTGTATAATGAACAGAGATGGACATGAGTGTGTCATTTGTATAATGAACAGAGATGGACATGAGTGTGTCATTTGTATAATGAACAGAGATGGACATGAGTGTGTCATTTGTATAATGAACAGAGATGGACATGAGTGTGTCATTTGTATAATGAACAGAGATGGACATGAGTGTGTCATTTGTATAACAAACAGAGATGGACATGAGTGTGTCATTTGTATAATGAACAGAGATGGACATGAGTGTGTCATTTGTATAATGAACAGAGATGGACATGAGTGTGTCATTTGTATAACGAACAGAGCCGGATACTAGTGTGTCATTTGTATAATGAACAGAGATGGACATGAGTGTGTCATTTGTATAAAGAACAGAGATGGACATGAGTGTGTCATTTGTATAATGAACAGAGATGGACATGAGTGTGTCATTTGTATAACAAACAGAGATGGACATGAGAGTGTCATTTGTATAACAAACAGAGATGGACATGAATGTGTCATTTGTATAATGAACAAAGATGGACATGAGTGTGTCATTTGTATAACGAACAGAGATGGACATGAGTGTGTCATTTGTATAACGAACAGAGATGGACATGAGTGTGTCATTTGTATAACAAACAGAGATGGACACAAGTGTGTCATTTGTATAACGAACAGAGATGGACATGAGTGTGTCATTTGTATAATGAACAGAGATGGACACAAGTGTGTCATTTGTATAATGAACAGAGATGGACATGAGTGTGTCATTTGTATAATGAACAGAGATGGAGATGAGTGTGTCATTTGTATAATGAACAGAGATGGACATGAGAGTGTCATTTGTATAACAGAGATGGACATGAGTTTGTCATATGTATAATGAACAGAGATGGACATGAGTGTGTCATTTGTATAACGAACAGAGATGGACATGAGTGTGTCATTTGTATAATGAACAGAGATTGACATTAGTGTGCCATTTGTATAGCAAACAGAGATGGAGATGAGTGTGTCTCTTGTATAATGAACAGAGATGGACATGAGTGTGTCATTTGTATAACGAACAGAGATGAACATGAGTGTGTCATTTGTATAACAAACAGAGATGGACATGAGTGTGTCATTTGTATAATGAACAGAGATGGACATGAGTGTGTCATTTGTATAATGAACAGAGATGAACATGAGTGTGTCATTTGTATAACAAACAGAGATGGACACAAGGGTTTCATTTGTATAATGAACATAGATGGACATGAGTGTGTCATTTGTATAACGAACAGAGATGGACACAAGTGTGTCATTTGTATAATGAACAGAGATGGAAACGAGTGTGTCATTTGTATAATGAACAGAGATGGAGATGAGTGTGTCATTTATATAACGAACAGAGATGGACATGAGAGTGTCATTTGTATAACAGAGATGGACATGAGTTTGTCATATGTATAACGTACAGAGATGGACATGAGTGTGTCATGTGTATAATGAACAGAGATGGACATGAGTGTGTCCTTTGTATAACGAACAGAGATTGACATGAGTGTGTCATTTGTATAACGAACAGAGATGGACATGAGTGTGTCATTTGTATAATGAACAGAGATGGACATGAGTGTGTCATTTGTATAATGAACAGAGATGGACATGAGTTTGTCATATGTATAAAAAACAGAGATGGACATGAGTGTGTCATTTGTATAACAAACAGAGATGGACATGAGTGTGTCATTTGTATAATGAACAGAGATGGACATGAGTGTGTCATTTGTATAATGAACAGAGATGGACATGAGTGTGTCATTTGTATAATGAACAGAGATGGACATGAGTGTGTCATTTGTATAATGAACAGAGATGGACATGAGTGTGTCATTTGTATAATGAGCAGAGATGGACATGAGTGTGTCATTTGTATAATGAACAGAGATGGACATGAGTGTGTCATTTGTATAATGAACAGAGATGGACATGAGTGTGTCATTTGTATAATGAACAGAGATGGACATGAGTGTGTCATTTGTATAATGAACAGAGATGGACATGAGTGTGTCATTTGTATAATGAACAGAGATGGACATGAGTGTGTCATTTGTATAATGAACAGAGATGGACATGAGTGTGTCATTTGTATAACGAACAGAGATGGACAAGATTGTGTCATTTGTATAATGAACCGAGATGGACATGAGTGTGTCATTTGTATAATGAACAAAGATGGACATGAGTGTAGCCATTTCTTTAATGAACGTAGATGGACATTTGTGTGTCATTTGTATAATGAACTGAGATGGACATGAGTGTGTCATTTGTGTAACAAACAGAGATGGACATGAGTGTGTCATTTGTATAACAAAAAGAGATGGACATGAGTGTGTCATTTGTAAAATGAACAGAGATGGACATGAGTGTGTCATTTGCATAATGAAAAAAGATGGACATGAGTGTGTCATTTGTACAACAAACAAAGATGGATATTAGTTTGTCATTTGCGTAATGAACAGAGATGGACATGAGTGTGTCATTTGTCTAAAGAACAGAGATGGACATGAGTGTGTCATTAGTATAATGAACAGGGATGGACATGCGTGTGTCATTTGTATAACAAACCGAGATGGACATGAGAGTGTCATTTGTATAACAAACAGAGATGGACATGAGTGTGTCATTTGTATAATGAATAAAGATGGACATGAGTGTGTCATTTCTATAACGAACACAGATGGGCATGAGTGTGTCATTTGTATAATGAACAGAGATGAACATGAGTGTGTCATTTGTATAACAAACAGAGATGGACACAAGGGTTTCATTTGTATAACGAACATAGATGGACATGAGAGTGTCATTTGTATAATGAACAGAGATGGACACATGTGTGCCATTTGTATAATGAACAGAGATGGAGTTGAGTGTGTCATTTATATAACAAACAGAGATGGAGATGAGTGTGTCATTTATATAACAAACAGAGATGAACATGAGAGTGTCATTTGTATAACAGAGATGGAAATGAGTTTGTCATATGTATAATGTACAGAGATGGTCATGAGTGTGTTATGTGTATAACAAACAAAGATGGACATGAGTGTGTCATTTGTATAATGAACAGAGATTGACATGAGTGTGCCATTTGTATAGCAAACAGAGATGGACATGAGTGTGTCACTTGTATAATGAACAGAGATGGACATGAGTGTGTCATTTGTATAATGAAAAGAGATGGACATGAGTGTGTCCTTTGTATAATAATCATAGATGGACATGAGTGTGTCATTTGTATAATGAACAGAGATGGACATGACTGTGTCATTTGTATAACGAACAGAGATGGACATGAGTGTGTCATTTGTATAATAAACAGAGATGGCATGAGTGTGTCATATGTATAACAAAAAGGGATGGGCATGAGTGTGTCATTTGTATAACAAACAAAGAGGGACATGAGTGTGTCACTTATATAACGAACAGAGATGGACATGAGTGTGTAATTTGTATAATGAACAGAGATGGACATGAGTGTGTCACTTGTGTAATGAACAGAGATGGACATGAGTGTTTCATTTGTATAACGAAAAAAGATGGACATGAGTGTGTCATTTGTATAATGAACAGAGATGGACATGAGTGTGTCGTTTGTATAACGAACAGAGAAGGACATGTGTGTTTCATTTGTATAAAGAACAGAGATGGACATGTGTGTGTCATTTGTATAATGAACAGAGATGGACATGTGTGTTTCATTTGTATAAAGAACAGATATGGACATGAGTGTGTAATTTGTTTAACGTACAGAGATGGACAAGATTGTGTCATTTGTATTATGAACCGAGATGGACATGAGTGTGTCATTTGTATAATGAACAGAGATGGACATGAGTGTGTCATTTGTATAACGAACTGAGATGGACATGAATGTGTCATTTGTATAACAAACAGAAACGGACATGAGTGTGTCATTTGTATAATGAACAGAGATGGACATGAGTGTGTCATTTGCATAACAAAAAGAAATTGACATCAGTGTGGCATTTGTTTAATGAAAAGAGATGGACATGAGTGTGTCATTTGTATAACGAACAGAGATGGACATGAGTGTGTCATTTGTATAATGAACAGAGATGGACATGATTGTGTCATTTGTGTAACATCAGAGATGGACATGAGTGTATCATTTGTATAACAAAAAGAGATGGACATGAGTGTGTCATTTGTAAAATGAACAGAGATGGTAATAAGTCTGTCATTTTTATAATGAACAGGGATGGACATGAGAGTGCCATTTGTATAATGAACAGAGATGGACATGAGTGTTTCATTTGCATAATGAGCAAAGATGGACATGAGTGTGTCATTTGTACAAAAAACAAATATGGATATTAGTTTGTCATTTGTCTAAAGAACAGAGATGGACTTGAGTGTTTCATTAGTATAATGAACAGGGATGGACATGCTTGTGTTAATTGTCTAATGAACAGAGATGGACATGAGTGTGCCATTTGTATAATGAACAGAGATAGACATGAGTGTGCCATTTGTATAACAAACACAGATAGACATGAGTGTGTCATATGTATAATGAACAGAGATGGACATGAGTGTGTCATCTGTATATCGTAAAGCGATGGACATGAGTGTGTGATTTGTATAATGAACAGAGATGGACATGAGTGTGTCATTCATATAACAGAGATGGACATGAATGTGGCATTTCTAAAATGAACAGAGATGGACATGAGTGTGTCATTTGTATAATGAACAAAGATGCACATGAGTGTGTCATTTGTATAACAAAAAGAAATAGACACGAGTGTGTTATTTGTATAAAGAACAGAGATGGACACAAGTGTGTCATTTGTATAATGTACAGAGATGGACACGAATGTGTCATTTGTATAACGAACAGAGATGGATATTAGTGTGTCATTTGTGTAATGAACAAAGATGGACATGAGTGTCTCATTTGTGTAATGAACAGAGATGATCATGAGTGTGTCATTTGTATAAAGAACAGAGACGGACATGAGTATGTCATTTGTTTAACGAACAGAGACAGACATGAGTGCGTAATTTGTAAAATGAACAGAGATGGACATGAGTGTGTTATTTGTATAACGAACAGAGATGGACATGAGTGTGTCACTTGTGTAATGAACTGAGATGGACATGAGTGTGTCATTTGTATAATGAATAGAGATGGACATGAATGTGTCATTTGAATAACGAGCAGAGATGGACATGAGTGTGTCATTTGTATAACGAAAAAAGATGGACATGAGTGTATCATTTGTATAACAAGCAGAGATGGACATGAGTGTGTCATTTATATAACGAACTGAGATGGACATGTGTGTGTCATTTGTATAAAGAACAGAGATGGACATGAGTGTGTCATTTGTATAACAAAAAGCGTTAGACACGAGTGTGCCATTTGTATAACGAACATTGATGGACATGAATGTGTCATTTGTATAAAAAACAGATGGGCACGAGTGTGTCATTTGTATAATGAACAGAGATGGACATGAGTGTGTCATTTGTATAATGAACAGAGATGGACATGAGTGTCTCATTTGTATAATGAACAGAGATGGACATGAGTGTGTCATTTGTATAACGAACAGAGATGGACATGAGTATGTCATTTGTATAACGAACAGAGATGGACATGAGTGTGTCATTTGTAAAATGAACAGAGATGGACATGAGTGTGTCATTTGTATAACGAACAGAGATGGACACGAGTGTGTCATTTGTATAACGAACAGAGCTGGACATGAGTGTGTCATTTGTAAAATGAACAGAGATGGACATGAGTATGTCATTCTTATAATGAACACAGATGGACATGAGTGTGTCATTTGTATAAAGAACAGAGTTGGAGATGAGTGTGTAATTTGTATAACGAACAGGGTTGGACAAGAGCGTGTCACTTGTATAATGAACAAAGATGGACATTTGTGTGTAATTTGTATAATGAACAGAGATGAACATGAGTGTGTTCTTTGTATAACGAACAGAGATGGACATGAGAGTGTCATTTGTATAACAAACAGAGATGGACATGAGTGTGTCATTTGTATAATGAACAGAGATGAAGATGTGTGTGTAATTTCTATAACAAACAGAGATGGACACAAGGGTTTCATCTGTATAACGAACATAGATGGAAATGAGAGTGTCATTTGTATAACGAGCAGAGATGGACACAAGAGTGCCATTTGTATAATGAGCAGAGATGGAAATGAGTGTATCATTTGTATAATGAACAGAGATTGAGATGAGTGTGTCATTTATATAATGAACAGAGATGGACATGAGAGTGTCATTTGTATAATAGAGATGGACATGAGTTTGTCATATGTATAATGTACAGAGATGGACATGAGTGTGTCATGTGTATAACGAACAGAGATGGACAATGGTGTGTCATTTGTAAAACGAACAGAGATTGACATGAGTGTGCCATTTGTATAGGGAACAGAGATGGACATGAGTGTGTCACTTGTATAATGAACAGAGATGGACATGAGTGTGTCATTTGTATAATGAACCGAGATGGACATGAGTGTGTCATTTGTATAACCAACAGAGATGGACATAAGTGTGTCATTTGTATAACGAAAAGAGATGGGCATGAGTGTGTTATTTATATAATGAACAGAGATGGCATGAGTGTGTGATTTATATAATGAACAGAGATGGCATGAGTGTGTCATATTGAACACCATACACAGAGCGCAGACCCCTAATGGCCCCAGTTCCAAGATAAATCCTCAGTAGCAAGTAAAACGCTGTAATAGTTCAAATAATCCAAGTAAGATCAAATCCGATACAAAAAGCTTTAATTGGTCAACATTAGTAAGCGCTTTCACCCGAAGGCTATTATTCGTATTTATTTTTATACAGCAGCCCAAGAGGATGGCAGACAACTCAAATGTAACTGTAGAACTTCCGTATGTGCCTGTGACGAATACCACGAGCAGGTTTGTCGAACGTTTTCAAGTTTGTATGACGAGTACGAATAACTTGCTGTTGGATTTTGAACCAGACGTAGGGTCGAATGACCGCGCTATGGATAATGTGGACAATATGAACTTAACACAGGATTTACAACAACTGGAAACTGCTTTTACTAAACTGAAATGTTTGCAAGTTCAAAGACATTATTTTGAAGCATGCCTTGCCAAGAAGATAGTACCTCGTGGGCTACGCATTCTTAAAATGCCCACGTCAGGTAATAGGTTTCCCGATTTACTTTTTAAATGGCAACAGCTCAACATTGAGCTTAGTTTTAATTATATGAGACTCCTCATAGACTTTCATGCACCAGAGGAGACTGAATTAAGGACATTTGTTAATACAAGTTTTCATGCTCTGAGCAAGAAATATGTTGGTTTTAATATTGATGTTAAATTAGAAATATTGTTAGATGATGTATTGTTAGTAGAGAAACGCTTGATTGACCAGAAGAAGAATAAAATTATTAGAGATGTGAGAGATTTTAATAATAGTCATGTGTTCACCTGGCCTAGACAACATGATGATGTTAATAGAAATGGTAATAACAGTCATCCATGTGTAGTTCAGGAAGCTTCTAAGGGTCCAGTAAACTTGGTTATGGACCTAGGTAGTACTACACATAACAAGATATATGGCAGTGAAGATACACCCTTGGTACATACTGCCAATACTAGTCCTATAGTGATGGATACTGCAGATGTGAATAGACCGGAAGGGCCTAATACTCCATCAGTAGAGGGAGGTAACTGTAATAACAGTAATACTGAAATAGTACCAACTACTTCTAACACCAAGGATTTACCTATACAATCTGGATTAGTAGTTAGACCGAAAACTGCTTTGAATAGTAACACTCATTGTATCAGTGTGAATTCCTCAACTAATAGAAACACACATACTCGTTTCCCCATAGCACAAAATCAGTTCTTGGGGAGGAGACGTTCTGCCAGCAGAGGCAGACACAAAAGGAAGGGCTCCGTAGAGGAACATCAGGGCCCTACTTTGAAGAAAATGTGGGAGAAAAACCCTCTTTAGTAGTGAATTTATCTAGTAAAACTCTATCAGAATATGAAACACAAGTTTTGGATATGGGACTCAATTTTATCCCCACTAAATATAATGATGTTGTAGACACTATTATTGATATGAAAATGTTCATAAGAAATATACAACTTAAGTTGGACTTTGGAATGGGGAGTTATATGAACAATGGACCGAATTTTCGTACCAGTAGTACTTATATTCCACCCTTGCACCCTGTTGTTGGTGCTTTTGGGAGGGTCCTTGAGAATGACATATATGAGTATTTTGAATCTAATCAGAAAGTGAGACGTAGGAATAATCTTAATTTTCATCAAAGGAAAGCTTTAATGGACCTTAGGAATGATGAATCAGTTGTTTTTAGACCAGCTGATAAAGGAGGGCCCATAGTCCTAATGGATGTGGCTGACTACAATGAAAATATGTTTCAACTCTTGAGTGATAGGAACTTTTATACCAAGATAGATATGACACTTGTTAAGGTGAAGGTATTTCAAACATATTATATGCTAGATGACCTTATCATGTCTGAGAGTATCACCCAGGAACTGTATGAATACTTAAAAGTTTCAAACCCCACTATTCCTATCATACAGGGCCTACCAAAGATTCATAAATCCTTGGTTAAGCCACCGATGAGACCTATTGTAGCGGGCCAGGGTTGGGTCACTGAACCTCTTTCTATCTATACTGAATTTTTCTTAAGACCACTGGTCGATGGAAATATTAATATTCTGCGAGATAGCAAACAATTTCTAATGGATTTATATACCTATACAAGTCAATTGCAGGATGGAACACAATATTTATTGGTTACATTAGATGTAGTAAGCTTGTTTACTGTTATTCCCAATGATGTGGGGATTGAGTTTGTTCAGGACTATCTCAAGGAACACTCTGATTTCTCGATTGAGAAAGTGGATTTACTTACACTTTTCTTAGAAACCATTTTGGTTACTAATATTTTTGTTTTTGGAGATGAGATTTTCCTACAGAAGGATGGCGTAGCTATGGGCACATCATGTGCCAATAGCTATGCCAACCTTGTTATGGCAGCTTGGGAAGATAAATTTCTGTTTAAATTAGATGTATTCAAGCAGTATGTGGGTATCTACCGTAGGTTTGTGGATGACCTCTTCCTTGTTTGGTTAGGAGATGTAGATACACTTTTTAAATTTGTTGAATGTTTGGATACCTCCACTCATTTCTTGAAATTCACCTTAAATTATTCCGAACATGAGATTTCCTATTTAGATGTGAATGTGTTTAAGCTTAGCAATGGACTACTCAACACTTCTGTGCATAGGAAACCTTGCTATAGGATCACACTACTCCATAGGAATAGTATGCACCCCCAGTTTGTTTTTAACAATGTACTGAAAGGTCAGTTTATTAGGGCGTCAAGGCTGAATCCATCGGAACAGGGGTATGCAAATGAAAGAGAAGCCTTGAAGGTAAAGTTTATGGAGAGGGGTTACAATGCAGAGAAGATAGATGAGACACGTACTGAGGTTGATGGTTTGAGAGCCACCAGAGCAAGACCCTATTTCTCTGAAACTGTCAATTTTCCTGTTGATGATACTGTATCCAGTATGGCGAACGTAAAATTTCCCATGTTTTTTACTCAAGAAGCTGCTGAGATCAAAAACCTCGTAGCAAGACACTGGGACATTTTATTATCAGATGATGAGATTGGTAAAACTGTAGGTCCCAAACCTAATATGGTGTTTAAAAATAAACCTAACTTGAGGAGACTGTTATGTACACCCAAGAATAACCATCATAAGAGAAGGGTAAATTTGACAGATAGTAACACTATACCATGTGGTAAATGCACTCAGTGCATATTTATTAATAAGGATACAACATTTGTACACCCGATTACTAAACGCACTTTTTACTTTAACACATCCACCAACTGTAGCAGTGAAAATGTTGTTTATCTAGCCAGATGCATAACAAGCACTGCATTTTATGTTGGAAAGACCAACCGGACCCTGAAAGAACGTATAAGGGAACATGCCTATCACATTAGGATAGGCTCTGGTTTCAATGCTCTGGCTAAGCATCATAAAGAAATGGGCCCAGACCATAATTTTAAGTTTAGTGTTGTACAGAAGTTGGAAAGTAACCTCAGGGGTGGTGACCTAATTAATCAAACTCTAGAATGTGAAACTAGATGGATTATTAGGTGGAGGGCGGATGTGTTCCCTGGGCTGAACGATAAAGTACATATTAAATCTTTTTTAAAAAGTAGGAGACCATTCAGACCGAAATAATACTGTTTGAATGGTTATCTATACTAAGTGATTTTGTATGTTACATGTTTGTTTATTTTTTATTTCACTCTCTCATACTGATCATCTGGTCACTTGTTATAACAATGCACTGTCTACAAGTTTTTATTGTAGAGAATTTTTAATGTATTTAATATATATATTTTCATGTATATATATCTATTTCTATACATATGTTTTCATGGTTGCAATTTTAATGTATTTTTATGCATTTGTATGAGATTTCTGTTGTTTATGATTCACCTGTTCTAGTGCTTTAAGAGTATATGCTCAGACAATTAGCCTTTTAACCAATGAATTTGAAAGGAGGGTTATTTAAGGTTCAATGAATTATTTGTACCTTGTAAAAAGTCTGATGAAGCCTTCGGGTGAAAGCGCTTACTTATGTTGACCAATTAAAGCTTTTTGTATCGGATTTGATCTTACTTGGATTATTTGAACTATTACAGCATTTTACTTGCTACTGAGGATTTATCTTGGAACTGGGGCCATTAGGGGTCAGCGCTCTGTGTATGGTGTTCAATTTTACTTATTTCGTTTGCACGCTGATTCCGAGCTCTGTCGGCTTGCTGTATATCTTTGTGTTGCTATTATGAGTGTGTCATATGTTTAACAAACAGACATGGGCATGAGTGTGTCATTTGTATGACAAAGAGGGACATGAGTGCGTCACTTATATAACGAACAGAGATGGACATCAGTGTGTAATTTGTATAATGAACAGAGATGGACATGAGTGTGTCACTTGTGTAATGAACAGAGATGGACAAGAGTGTGTCATTTGTATAACGAACAGAGATGAACATGTGTGTGTCACTTGTGTAATGAACAGTGAAGGACATGAGTGTGTCACTTGTGTAATGAACAGAGATGGACAAGAGTGTGTCGTTTGTATAATGAACAGAGATGGGCATGTGTGTCGTTTGTATAACGAACAGAGATGGACATAAGTGTGTCATTTGTATAACGAATAGAAATGGACATGAATGTGTCATTTGGATAACGAGCAGAGATGGACATGAGTGTGTCATTTGTATAACGAACAGAGATGAACATGTGTGTGTCATTTGTATAACGAACAGAGATGGACATGAGTGTTTCATTTGTAAAAAGAACAGAGATGGACATGTGTGTGTCATTTGTATAACGAACAGTGATGGACATGAGTGTTTCATTTGTATAACAAACAGATGTGGACATGAGTTTGTAATTTGTATAACGTACAGAGATGGACAAGATTGTGTCATTTGTATAATGAACTGAGATGGAACTGAGTGTGTCATTTGTATAATGAACAGAGATGGACATGAGTGTGTCATTTGTATAACGAACTGAGATGGACATGAATGTGTCATTTGTATAACAAACAGAGATGGACATGAGTGTGTAATTTGTATAATGAACAGAGATGGACATGAGTGTGTCATTCACATAATGAAAAGAAATTGAAATCAGTGTGGCAATTATTTAATGAAAAGAGATGGACATGAGTGTGTCATTTGTATAATGAACAGAGATGGACATGAGTGTAGCATTTCTTTAATGAACAGAGATGGACATGAGTGTGTCATTTGTATAATGAACAGAGATGGACATGAGTGTGTCATTTGTATAATGAACAGAGATGGACATCAGTGTGTCATTTGTACAACAAACAAATATGGATATTAGTTTGTCATTTGTATAATAAACAGAGATGGACATGAGTGTGTCATTTGTATAAAGAACAGAGATGGACATGAGTGTGTCATTAGCATAACGAACACGGATGGACATGCGTGTGTCATTTCTAAAATGAACAGAGATGGACATGAGTGTGTCACTTCTATAATGAACAAATATGGATATGAGTGAGTCATTTGTATAATGAACAGTGATGGACAAGTGTGTGTCATTTGTCTAATGAACAGAGATTAACACTAGTGTGTCTATTGTATAACGAACATGGATGGACATGCATGTGTCATTTCTAAAATGAACAGAGATGGACATGAGTCTGTCACTTCTACAATGAACAAATATGGATATGAGTGAGTCATTTGTATAATGAACAGTGATGGACAAGTGTGTGTCATTTGTCTAATGAACAGAGATTAACACTAGTGTGTCTATTGTATAACGAACAGAGATGGACATGAGTGTGTCATTTGTATAACGAACAGAGATGGACACGAGTGTGTCATTTGTGTAATGAACAGAGGTTGACATGAGTGTGTCATTTGTATAACGAACAGAGATGGACATGAGTGTGTCATTTGTATAATGAACATAGATGGACATGAGTGTATCATTTCTATAATGAACAGAGATGGACATGACTTTGTCATTTTTATAATGTATAGAGATGGACATAAGTGTGTCATTTGTATAACGAACAGAGATGGACATGAGTGTGTCATTTGTATAACAAACAGAGATGGACATGAGTGTGTCATTTGTATAACAAACAGAGATGGACATGAGTGTGTCATTTGTATAACGAGCAGAAATGGACATGAGTGTGTCATTTGTATAAAGAACAGAGATGGACATGAGTGTGTCATTTGTATAACGAACAGAGATGAACATGAGTGTGTCACTTGCATAACTAACAGAGATGAACATTAGTGAATCATTTGTATAATGAACAGAGATGGACATGAGTGTGTCACTTGCATAACAAACAGAGATGGCATGAGTGTGTCATTTGTATAATGAAGAGAGATGGACATAAGTGTGTGTCATTTGTATAATGAACAGAGATGGACATGAGTCTGTCATTTGTATAACGAAGAGAGATGAACATGAGTGTGTCATTTGTATAACGAATAGAGATGGACATGAGGGTGTCATTTGTATAACAAAAAGAGATGGACATGAGTGTGTTATTTGTATAACAAACAGAGATGGACACGAGTGTGTCATTTGTAGAATGAACAGAGATGGACATGAGTGTGTCATTTTTAAAATGAACAGAGATGGACGTGATTGTGTCATTTGTGTAATGAACAGAGATGGACATGAATGTGTCATTTGTATAACGAACAGAGCTGGACATGAGTGTGTCATTTCTAAAATGAACAGAGATGGACATGAGTATGTCATTCTTATAACGAACACAGATGGACGTGAGTGTGTAATTTGTATAACGAACAGAGATGGACATGACATTTTCATTTCTATAACGAACAGAGATGGACACGAGTGTGTCATTTGTATAATGAACAGAGGCGTGCATGAGTGTGTCATCTGTATAACGAACCAAGATGGACATGAGTGTGTCATATGTATAACGAACAGAGATGAACATGAGTGTGTTCTTTGTATAATGAACAGAGATGGACATGAGAGTGTCATTTGTATAACAAACAGAGATGGACATGAGTGTGTCATTTGTATAATGAAAAAAGATGGACATGAGTGTGTCATTTGTATAACGAACAGAGATGGACATGTGTGTGTCATTTGTATAACAAACAGAGATGTACACGAGGGTTTCATTTGTATAACGAATATAGATGGAAATGAGAGTGTCATTTGTATAACGAGCAGAGATGGACACAAGAGTGCCATTTGTATAAAATAAACATTGCACTTTCATCAGTTGTAGTATGATATATTCTGATGTTCATATTGTACATGTATGGAGTGGTGACTCTACCCTGACTTAGAATATTGCACTTCATCAGTTGTAGTGTGATATATTCTGGATGTTCATATTGTACATGTATGGGTGTGTTGACTTACTCTCTTGATTTAGAATATTGCACTTCATCAGCTGTAGTATGATATATTCTGGATGTTCATATTGTAAGCATGCATGGATGGTGACTCACCCTGACTTAGAATATTGCACTTCATCAGTTGTAGTATGATATATTCTGATGTTCCTGACAAACTTATATTGTACATGTATGGTGTGTGTGGTGACTCACTCCTGACTTAGAATATTGCACTTCATCAGTTGTAGAAAGGTGTGATATATTCTGATGTTCATATTGTACACAAAGGGTGTGGTGACTCACTCCTGATTCTAGAATACTGCGTATCACCGTTGCGGTATATATTCTGTATGTTCATTACATGATGGAGTGGTGACTCACTCCTGACTTAGAATATTGCACTTCATCAGTTGTAGTATGATATATTCTGAGGTTTATTTTGTGCATGTATGGTGTGGTGACTCACTCCTGACTTAGAATATTGCACTTCATCAGTTGTAGTATGATATATTCTGATGTTCATTCACAGCATGTATGGTGTGGTGCTCACCCTGACTTGAATATTGCACGGCCATCAGTCAGAAAAGTGGATATTGGTACATGGCGGTGACTCTCACAATAATTGACTTAGAATATTGCACTTCATCACTAGCTGGTAGTAGTGATATATTCTGATGTTCATATTGTACATGTATGGAGGGTGACTCACCCTGACTCTAGAATATTGCACTTCATCAGTTGTAGTACTTGATATATCTCTGATGTTCATATTGCACATGTATGGTGTGAAGTGACTCACCCTGACTTAGAATATTGCACTTCATCAGTAGTTGTGTAGATGATATACTCTGATTTCTATTTTGTACATGTTGTATGGTATAATTACTCACTCTTTGACTTTAGATTATCAAATTGATCATCAGTTGGGCATGATATATTCTGATGTTCATATTGTACATGTATGGAGTGGCGATCACTCCCATAATATTGAGTTGTAGCACCACTGTGTTGCACTCCTTAGTACAGTGCTGATATATTCTGATGTCTATATTGTACATGTATGTGTGTTGACTACCCTGACTTAGAATATTGCACTTCATCAGTTGTGGTATGATATATTCTGATGTTCATATTGTACATGTATGGTGTGGTGACTCACTCCTGACTTAGAATATTGCACTTCATCAGTTGTAGTATGATATATTCTGATGTTCATATTGTACATGTATGGTGTGGTGACTCACTCCTGACTTAGAATATTGCACTTCATCAGTTGTAGTATGATATATTCTGATGTTCATATTGTACATGTATGGTGTGGTGACTCACTCCTGACTTAGAATATTGCACTTCATCAGTTGTAGTATGATATATTCTGATGTTCATATTGTACATGTATGGTGTGGTGACTCACCCCTGACTTAGAATATTGCACTTCATCAGTTGTAGTATGATATATTCTGATGTTCATATTGTACATGTATGGTGGTGACTCACTCCTGACTTAGAATATTGCACTTCATCAGTTGTAGTATGATATATTCTGATGTTCATATTGCACATGTATGTTGTGGTGACTCTCTCCTGACTTAGAATTTCTGCACCTCATCAGTTGTAGTGTGATATATTCTGATGTTCATAGTGTACATGTATGGACTGGTGACTCACTCCTGACTTAGAATATTGCACTTCATCAGTTGTAGTGTGATATATTCTGATGTTCATATTGTACATGTATGGTGTGGCGACTCACTCTTGAATTAGAATATTGCACCTCATCTGTTGCAGTGTCATATATTCTGATGTTCATAGTGCACATGTATGGAGTGCTGACTCACTCCTGACTTAGAATATTGCACGTCATCAGTTGTAGTGTGATATATTCTGATGTTCATATTGTACATGTATGGAGAGATGACTCACTCCTGACTTAGAATATTGCAGTTCATCAGTTGTAGTATGATATATTCTGATGTTTATATTGCACATGTATGGTGTGGTGACATTCTCCTGACTTAGAATATTGCACCTCATCAGTTGTAGTGTGATATATTCTGATGTTCATAGTGTACATGTATGGTGTGGTGACTCCCCTGACTTAGAATATTGCACTTCATCAGTTGTAGTATGATATATTCTGATTTTCATATTGTACATGTATGGTGTGGTGACTCACTCCTGACTCAGAATATTGCACTTCATCATTTGTAGTATGATATATTCTGATGTTCATATTGGACATGTATGGTATGGTTACTCACTCCTGACTTAGAATATTGCAGTTCATCAGTTGTAGTATGATATATTCTGATGTTCATATTGCACATGTATGTTGTGGTGACTCTCTCCTGACTTAGAATTTCTGCACCTCATCAGTTGTAGTGTGATATATTCTGATGTTCATAGTGTACATGTATGGACTGCTGACTCACTCCTGACTTAGAATATTGCACTTCATCAGTTGTAGTGTGATATATTCTGATGTTCATATTGTACATGTATGGTGTGGCGAGTCACTCTTGAATTAGAATATTGCACCTCATCTGTTGTAGTGTCATATATTCTGATGTTCATAGTGCACATGTTTGGAGTGGTGACTCACTCCTGACTTAGAATATTGCACTTCATCAGTTGTAGTGTGATATGTTCTGATGTTCATATTGTACATGTATGGAGTGGTGATTCACTCCTGACTTAGAATATTGCACTTCATCAGTGGTAGTATGATATATTCTGATGTTCATATTGTACATATATGAAGTCGTGACTCACTCCTGACTTAGAATATTGCACGTCATCAGTTGTAGTGTGATATATTCTGATGTTCATATTGTACATGTATGGGCAGGTGACTCCTGACTTAGAATATTGCACTTCATCAGTTGTCGTATGATATATTGTGATGTTCATATTGTACATGTATGGAGTGGTGATTCACTCCTGACTTAGAATATTGGACTTCATCATTAGCAGTATGATATTTTCTGATGTTCATATTGTACATGTATGGAGTGGTGACTCACTCCTGACTTAGAATATTGCACGTCATCAGTTGTAATGTGATATGTTCTGATGTTCATATTGTACATGTATGGTGTGGTGACTCACTCCTGACTTAGAATATTGCACCTCATCAGTTGTAGTATGATATATTCTGATGTTCATATTGTACATGTATGGTGTGGTGACTCACTCCTGACTTAGAATATTGCACCTCATCAGTTGTATTGTGATATATTCTGATGTTCATATTGTACATGCGTGGCGTGGTGACTCACTCCTGACTTAGAATATTACACCTCATCAGTTGTAGCGTGATATATTCTGATGTTCATATTGTACATGTATGGAGTGGTGACACTATTGACTTAGAATATTACACTTCATCAGTTGTAGGGTGATATATTCCGATGTTCATATTGTACATGTATGGACTGGTGACTCACTCCTGACTTAGAATATTGCAGTTCATCAGTTGTAGTATGATATATTCTGATGTTCATATTGCACATGTATGGTGTGTTGACTCTCTCCTGACTTAGAATATTGCACCTCATATGTTGTAGTGTGATATATTCTGATGTTCATAGTGTACATGTATGGTGTGGTGACTCACTCTTGACGTAGAATATTGCACTTCATCAGTTGTAGTATGATATATTCTGATGTTCATATTGTACATGTATGGAGTGGTCACTCACTCTGACTTAGAATATTGCACTTCATCAGTTGTAGTATCATTTATTCTGATGTTCATATGGTACATGTGACTCACTCCTGACTTAGAATTTTGCACTTCATCAGTAGTTGTGTGATATAGTCTGATGTTCATATTGCACATGTATGGTGTGGCGATTCACTCTTGATTTAGTATATTGCACTTCATCAGTTGTAGTATGATAGTATGATATATTCTGATGTTCATATTGTACATGTATGGAGTGGTGCCTCACTCCTGACTTAGAATATTTCACTTCATCAGTTGTAGTATGATTTATTCTGATGTTCATATGGTAGAAGTATGGAGTGGTGACTCACTCCTGACTTAGAATATTGCACTTCATCAGTTGTAGTGTGATATATTCTGATGTTCATATTGCACATGTATGGACTGCTGACTCACTCCTGACTTAGAATATTGCACTTCATCAGTTGTAGTGTGATATATTCTGATGTTCATATTGTACATGTATGGTGTGGTGACTCACTCCTGACTTAGAATATTGCACCTCATCTGTTGCAGTGTCATATATTCTGATGTTCATAGTGCACATGTATGGAGTGCTGACTCACTCCTGACAAAGAATATTGCACGTCATCAGTTGTAGTGTGATATATTCTGATGTTCATATTGTACATGTATGGAGAGATGACTCACTCCTGACTTAGAATATTGCAGTTCATCAGTTGTAGTATGATATATTCTGATGTTTATATTGCACATGTATGGTGTGGTGACTCTCTCCTGACTTAGAATATTGCACCTCATCAGTTGTAGTGTGATATATTCTGATGTTCATATTGTACATGTATGGTGTGGTGACTCACTCCTGACTTAGAATATTGCACTTCATCAGTTGTAGTATGATATATTCTGATTTTCATATTGTACATGTATGGTGTGGTGACTCACTCCTGACTCAGAATATTGCACTTCATCAGTTGTAGTATGATATATTCTGATGTTCATATTGGACATGTATGGTATGGTTACTCACTCCTGACTTAGAATATTGCAGTTCATCAGTTGTAGTATGATATATTCTGATGTTCATATTGCACATGTATGTTGTGGTGACTCTCTCCTGACTTAGAATTTCTGCACCTCATCAGTTGTAGTGTGATATATTCTGATGTTCATAGTGTACATGTATGGACTGCTGACTCACTCCTGACTTAGAATATTGCACTTCATCAGTTGTCGTATGATATATTGTGATGTTCATATTGTACATGTATGGAGTGGTGATTCACTCCTGACTTAGAATATTGGACTTCATCATTAGCAGTATGATATTTTCTGATGTTCATATTGTACATGTATGGAGTGGTGACTCACTCCTGACTTAGAATATTGCACGTCATCAGTTGTAATGTGATATGTTCTGATGTTCATATTGTACATGTATGGTGTGGTGACTCACTCCTGACTTAGAATATTGCACCTCATCAGTTGTAGTATGATATATTCTGATGTTCATATTGTACATGTTTGGTGTGGTGACTCACTCCTGAGTTAGAATATTGCACCTCATCAGTTGTATTGTGATATATTCTGATGTTCATATTGTACATGCATGGCGTGGTGACACACTCCTGACTTAGAATTCTGCCCTTCATCAGTTGTAGTATGATATGTTCTGATGTTCATATGGTACATGTATGGAGTGGTGACTCACTCCTGACTTAGAATATTACACTTCATCCGTTGTAGTATGATATATTCTGATGTTCATATTTTACATGTATGGACTGTTGACTCACTCCTGACTTAGAATATTGCAGTTCATCAGTTGTAGTATGATATATTCTGATGTTCATATTGCACATGTATGGTGTGGTGACTCTCTCCTGACTTAGAATATTGCACCTCATCAGTTGTAGTGTGAGATATTCTGATGTTCATATTGTAAATGTATGGTGTGGTGACTCACTCCTGACTTAGAATATTGCACTTCATCAGTTGTAGTATGATATATTCTGATGTTCATATTGTACATGTATGGAGTGGTGACTCACTCCTGACTTAGAATATTGCACTTCATCAGTTGTAGTATCATTTATTCTGATGTTCATATGGTACATGTGACTCACTCCTGACTTAGAATTTTGCACTTCATCAGTAGTTGTGTGATATAGTCTGATGTTCATATTGCACATGTATGGTGTGGTGATTCACTCTTGATTTAGTATATTGCACTTCATCAGTTGTAGTATGATAGTATGATATATTCTGATGTTCATATTGTACATGTATGGAGTGGTGCCTCACTCCTGACTTAGAATATTTCACTTCATCAGTTGTAGTATGATTTATTCTGATGTTCATATGGTAAAAGTATGGAGTGGTGACTCACTCCTGACTTAGAATATTGCACTTCATCAGTTGTAGTGTGATATATTCTGATGTTCATATTGCACATGTATGGTGTGCTGACTCACTCCTGACTTAGAATATTGCACGTCATCAGTTGTTGTATGATATATTCTGATGTTCATATTGTACATGCATGGAGTGGTGACTCCCTCCTGACTTAGAATATTGCACGTCATCAGTTGTAGTGTGATATATTCTGATGTTCATATTGTACATGTATGGTGTGGTGACTCACACCTGACTTAGAATATTGCACTTCATCAATTGTAGTGTGATATATTCTGATGTTTATATTGTACATGTATGGAGTGGTGACTCACTCCTGCCTTAGAATATTGCCCTTCATCAGTTGTAGTATGATATATTCTGATGTTGATATTGTACATGTATGGTGTGGTGACTCACTCCTGACTTAGAATACTGCACTTCATCAGTTGCAGTGTGATATATTCTGATGTTCATATTGTACATGTATGTGTGGTGACTCACTCCTGACTCAGAATATTGCACTTCATCAGTTGTAGTATGATATATTCTGATGTTCATATTGTGCATGTATGGAGTGGTGGCTCACTCCTGACTTAGAATATTGCACGTCATCAGTTGTAGTGTGATATTGTACATGTATGGTGTAGTGACTCACAACTGACTTAGAATATTGCACTTCATCAGTTGTAGTGTGATATATTCTGATGTTCATATTGTACATGTATGGAGTGGTGACTCACTCCTGACTTAGAATATTGCACTTCATCAGTTGTAGTATGATATATTCTGATGTTCATATTGCACATGTATGGTGTGGTGACTCACTCCTGACTTAGAATATTGCACTTCATCAGTTGTAGTGTGATATATTCTGATGTTCATATTGTACATGTATGGAGTGGTGACTCACTCCTGACTTAGAATATTGCACTTCATCAGTTGTAGTATGATATATTCTGATGTTCATGTTGCACATGTATGTTGTGTAATTTCTCCTGACTTAGAATTTTTCATCAGTTGTAGTATGATATATTCTGATGTTCATATTGCACATGTATGGTGTGGTGACTCATGACTTAGAATATTGCACTTCATCAGTTGTAGTATGATATATTCTGATTTTCATATTGTACATGTATGGTGTGGTGACTCACTCCTGACTCAGAATATTGATCTTCATCAGTTGTAGTATGATATATTCTGATGTTCATATTGTACATGTATGGAGTGGTCACTCACTCTGACTTAGAATATTGCACTTCATCAGTTGTAGTATCATTTATTCTGATGTTCATATGGTACATGTATGGAGTGGTGACTCACTCCTGACTTAGAATATTGCACTTCATCAGTAGTTGTGTGATATATTCTGATGTTCATATTGCACATGTATGGTGTGGTGACTCACTCTTGATTTAGAATATTGCACTTCATCAGTTGTAGTATGATATATTCTGATGTTCATATTGTACATGTATGGAGTGGTGACTCACTCCTGACTTAGAATATTGCACTTCATCAGTTGTAGTATCATTTATTCTGATGTTCATATGGTACATGTTTGGAGTGGTGACAAACTCCTGCCTCAGAATATTGCCCTTCATCAGTTGTAGTATGATATATTCTGATGTTGATATTGTACATGTATGGTGTGGTGTATCACTCTTGACTTAGAATATTGCACTTCATCAGTTGCAGTATGATATATTCTGATGTTCATATTGTACATGTTTGGAGTGGTGACTCACTCCTGACTTAGAATATTGCACTTCATCAGTTGTAGTGTGATATATTCTGATGTTCATATTGTACATGTATCTGTGGTGACTCACTCCTGACTTAGAATATTGCACTTCATCAGTTGTAGTATGATATATTCTGATGTTCATATTGTGCATGTATGGAGTGGTGACTCACTCCTGACTTAGAATATTGCATGTCATCAGTTGTAGTATGATATTGTTCATATTTGTATGGACTGGTGACTCACTCCTGACTTAGAATATTGCACTTCATGGATTGTAGTATGATATATTCTGATGTTCATATTGTACATTTATAGACTGGTGACTCACTCCTGACTCTGACTTAGAATATTGCACTTCATCAGTTGTAGTGTGATATATTCTGATGTTCATATTGTACATGTATGGTGTGTGGACTCACTCCTGACTTAGAATATTGCACTTCATCAGTTGTAGTATGATATATTCTGATGTTCATATTGTACATGTATGGTGTGGTGACTCACTCCTGACTTAGAATATTGCACTTCATCAGTTGTAGTATGATATATTCTGATTTTCATATTGTACATGTATGGTGTGGTGACTCACTCCTGACTCAGAATATTGCACTTCATCAGTTGTAGTATGATATATTCTGATGTTCATATTGGACATGTATGGTATGGTTACTCACTCCTGACTTAGAATATTGCACGTCATCAGTTGTAGTATGATATATTCTGATGTTCATATTGTACATGTATGGAGTGATGACTCACTCCTGACTTAGAATATTGCAGTTCATCAGTTGTAGTATGATATATTCTGATGTTCATATTGTACATGTATGGAGTGGTGACTCACTCCTGACTTAGAATATTGCACTTTATCAGTTGTAGTATCATTTATTCTGATGTTCATATGGTACATGTATGGAGTGGTGACTCACTCCTGACTTAGAATAATGCACTTCATCAGTAGTTGTGTGATATATTCTGATGTTCATATTGCACATGTATGGTGTGGTGACTCACTCTTGATTTAGAATATTGCACTTAATCAGTTGTAGTATGATATATTCTGATGTTCATATGGTAGAAATATGGAGTGGTGACTCACTCCTGACTTAGAATATTGCACTTCATCAGTTGTAGTGTGATATATTCTGATGTTCATATTGCACATGTATGGTGTGCTGACTCACTCCTGACTTAGAATATTGCACTTCATCAGTTGTAGTATGATATATTCTGATGTTGATATTGTACATGTATGGTGTGGTGACTCACTCCTGACTTAGAATACTGCACTTCATCAGTTGCAGTATGATATATTCTGATGTTCATATTGTACATGGATGGAGTGGTGACTCACTCCTGACTTAGAATATTGCACTTCATCAGTTGTAGTGTGATATATTCTGATGTTCATATTGTACATGTATGTGTGGTGAGTCACTCCTGACTCAGAATATTGCACTTCATCAGTTGTAGTATGATATATTCTGATGTTCATATTGTGCATGTATGGTGTGGTGGCTCACTCCTGACTTTGAATATTGCACGTCATCAGTTGTAGTGTGATATTGTACATGTATGGTGTGGTGACTCACACCTGACTTAGAATATTGCACTTCATCAGTTGTAGTGTGATATATTCTGATGTTCATATTGTACATGTATGGAGTGGTGACTCACTCCTGACTTAGAATATTGCACTTCGAGACAAAGATGGCCGCCTTTCTGTAGACACTGTACATCTACAGCTCTCCAGTTACTTGCAAGAATAAGTAACCCTGAGGATATACTACAAGTCTTTTTGCATTAATTACCGGATATAACTATTCTACTACAACCAAACTACGACTGAGAATCAAAAGAACGAAGGAAAAACTAATTAATTTCACAGGATTAAAGCTGATTGTCTGCCTGACTCTGAGCAGAGCTATAAACAAAGGGTCTATCTCATTTCTGTTTCAAGATGTCAAAACTGGACAAAAATATGGACACAACAACAACTAAAACTAAATTATCAATGCTGATGTCACCAGAGAAAGACTCTACATTTAAAAGACAGAAAACTGTAAAACCACAAGATCTTTTAAAAACAGGAGGAACAAACCAACCGGATCAGCTAGCTAACATGGAGGACATTAAAACAGCACTGTTACCCTTACAAGAATCTTTAAATGCACTTTCAAACCAGATACTTGCTTTTAATGCCACATGCAGTCAAATTCTCGACAGAATAGATAAATCTGAGGCTAGAATATCTGATAATGAGGACAGAATAACATTTCTTAAAAAAAAACAGATATTCATGACCTGGACATTCAAACTATGCAGACCAAGATCCTGGATTTAGAGGCAAGATCCAGAAGAAACAACATAATTATTAGAGGAATCTCGGAAAATATTCAATATAATGATCTAATGCCTACCATTACACAGATACTGGAAATATTGTTCGAGGACTCGGGTATGGCTAAGCAAATAGTCATAGAAAGAGCACACAGAGCTCTCAGGGAATCACAAGCATCAAATATTCCTAGACCGGTTTATGTCAAAATTCTGAATTGCCAGGATGTAAATAAAATAATTCTAACTATGAAAAAGAAAGGAGGTTTTGTAATGTGGCAAAAATAACAGAGTTTCTATGGGTCAAGATCTACCACTGCAAATCAGACAAGCCAGACAAGCATTAGCCCCTTACTGCAAATTTCTTATTGATAAAAATATAAAATTCCAGATGAAGTATCCAAGTACATTAATCTTTACATTTGATGGAGCCAAATATTCTGTTTCTACAAAAAAGGAAGCAAAACTCACCTTTTTGAAGACTTTTAAATCCCTTCCAACTTCAGAAGCTTAACTGGAACATTTAGTCTGTGTACAGCAATACAGATTCTGGGATTCCATGTCTACTATACCTCAAGGCTTCAAAATCCTTTGTTTGCTTCTTTTTTCTCACCAGGCCCCCTGTTTAATCATTAACCAGTATTTTCTTACAGGTCCAGCTTAAATCCAAAGATTTCACAAACTCCTGCAGCCTTGATGAACTGTGTGTGTCTGTGAGTCAACAGGAAGTCCTAGAAATGCTCCAGAGGGTCAGCTTTTGTTGTGGCACTTCCAGAAGTCTGTCCACATAATGGGTCCCCCTTCGAGAACTCAAAATCAAGATTTTTATACCAGGAAGTAGCCAGAGCTCTGTGGAGCCAGGGGAAGCTTTTAGAATGGCAAAACAAGGCTCCTGGACTATTTTAGAGAGGTTTGACTTTTATTTTGTATAAAGAAATGTCAGCTTATTCAGGTAAGGATTTAAACTGGGCTGTAACATATGGTTAAATAGACTAATTTAACTATAATGTTAGAAACAATATAAAGTTACTACAGTTATTCTATTTTGGATCTAGATAGTGTGCCTGAAGATAGAAATGCAGTTATAATTATATACTATTGATATTTTTGCTTTTCTGCCTTTGAAATGACTGTTATATTGTTTATGTTACTACAAAAAAAAAAAAAACTTTCTCCTTATTAATGCTATGATAATCTATATGTGTTAACATGTATAATTCACTCTCCTATTCCTAAGGGAATGGAAGGATATATATTTTATGTGGTTCTAGAGATTCTGTGCATTATGTTAGCTATATATTTCTTACAGTATTAATACATTAATGGTGAAAAAAATGTTACTGATGTTGTTTTATCAATGCTGCTGTTAACATGTTATACTTACCTAGGCAAAGTTAGATAAGACAGTTAGTTATTCTAGGATAATATAACCAATTATTTAATTAATAATGTATGTAAATCATTACAGGGTAGAATAAGAAATTGGTATGTAAGACATAACAGTGTGTTAACTAACTAATATGTTCAAGAGCTGTAGATAGGTACTAGTGTTTAATGGGGAATGTGTAGGTTAGTTTTTGTAGGGTTAGTTGTAGTTATCATAGGTTTTGTATATCTTGTTAGGGTGTTATTATATAATAGTCATTTAGGATTGATGTATACCAATAGAAGTCTAAACAGTGTTAAAACCTATGTTTGTCCTGGTCCAGGAGAATAGTGGATAGGCACTGGTTAGGGATGGGGCATTTAGTTTGCTTCCAGATATTTCAAAATCTGATATTATACAATCTAGTATCGTTTTTCAAATTCAACATATACACTAACATTTTAAAAGCATTTTTATGTGGATAATAGACTCATGGAATGTTAAAGGTTTCCAGAATCTGAAAAAAAGGAAACTATTTTTTCATTTACTTCTTCAGTCAAAAGCACCATTTATTTTGTTACAAGAAACCCACTTGGCTAATGATCAATGGACTGCCATTAAAAATAAAAAATGGATCAGGGAGGTAATAGCTTCGGAAGGGACAACTAATAGTGCAGGTGTAGCAATAATCATCAAAACTCAGTTCCAAGAGAGAATTTTAGATTTTAAAATGGATAAAGAAGGAAGATGGTGTTATGTAATTTTTATAACAAAATTTTACGATAAACCGGTGATTCTTCTTAATATATATGCCCCATGTACCAATCAGCAAACCTTCATAACATCACTTTACTTTATTTTAAACCAATATAACAATTATTATATAATAATAGGAGGTGACTGGAATACATACCAAGACCCTAAACTAGATAAAACAAGTCCCCATAGATCTTACAATAATCAGGCAGTGATAGCACTGCAGGAACTTAAAGCAGATTTTAAACTTTATGATCCATTTAAATATAATAAGGACCAAATGAATCCAAATAACTTCACATTTTATTCGAGCTGTCATAAAATGTGGTCCAGGATCGATTTCTTTTTAATATCAGATACACTAATGTGTTTTGATCCCTATATATACATACAAGCTCGTTATTTGTCTGATCACTCCAGGATCACATTAACCTTTAAGAAAGATACTTGTCATAAATTGCATGCTAGGGGTTATAAGTGGACATTAAATCCATATCTATTGCATAAAGAGGATGTATTAAAAGAAGCTCAGGAGTTTTTTAATCAATTATTAAATAATCTTTTAGAAAACCGACATCCATCAGACATAGAATGGGCAACTATCAAAGCGCAAATTAGAGGAATGTTTATCCAAAAAGCTACTTTCTACAAGAAATTATAAGTGAAAGATATGCATGACTTGGAATCAAAAATTGAATTATTAGATCAGGAATTAATTAGAAATTATAGTAAACAAACCGAAACGGAATTATTAAATTGTCAGAAGAAACTTTTTTTATTACAAAACAGTAAATTATCATTCCATGAACAGAAAATGCTGGTAAAATACGCTAATCACATACAGACCCCATCAAAAGCACAGCACGTATTATTAATCAGTCGAAGTCACCTTCCCAAATCCCTGAAATATACTTCAACAATAAAACATACACCAATACGGAAGATATCATAAAGGTTTTTGAAGTAATATTTTCAGAACTATATGGTGAACAACAGGATGTAAATCCAAATAAGAATAATAATGATTTTCTTCAGAAAATTATATTTCCAAAGATTAATGATGAGCTTCATATGAACCTGATTAAACCTATTTCTCCAGAGGAAATAACTGATGTTATCAAGAAATTGAAGCCATACAAAGCTCCGGGACCGGATGGTTTGACTACAGAATTTTATAAAACTTTTAGTGATATTCTGGGGAAAATACTGTCAGTGGTCTTTAACTATATTATTAACAATAAAATTACTGACCCACACTTTAATGCATCGAAAACTATTCTCATACCAAAAGAAAATACTGATCGACAAAACCCGGATAATTATAGACCCATCTCACTTTTAAACATAGATATGAAAATTATGACATCGATTTTGGCTAACAGGTTGAAAATGGTAATTAACCCTATAATATCTGATGAACAAGCTGGTTTTATAAATAGCAGACAAACTATAGATAATACATTAACACTGCATACAATGATTTCTCATGCCACCCATAAAAACCATAATCTTTATGCACTTATAATTGATGCACAAAAAGCATTTGACAGAGTGAACTTAGAATATTTATTTGACATTTTAACATGTTTTAACATACCAAGAATTCACTTCAACTTTAAAAATTATATACCAATCCTTATACAAATCTAGTCATTAACAGGAATCTTTCAAAAAGAATTAAAATTAAAAATGGTACACGTCAAGGCTGTCCTTTATCTCCCTTGTTATTCAATTTGTATTTGGAACCTCTATTTTTGCACATTAAACAAAATATCTATCATAATGCTCCAAGGATCTATGGTACGAAGATCACAATGGCTGCTTTTGCAGATGATTTGAGTATTTATTGCACAACACCTGTTTCGGATACTAATAAAATATTAAAGGCAGTAGAAGAATTTGAAAATTTCCAATTATAAATTAAATTTAAAAAAACTAAGATATTCCCATTAAAGACACCTACACCTTTTTCACTATTACCATTAGTAGGGCAGGTAAAATCAGAAGAAAAAATAAAATACTTAGGAGTGGTTTTCTCAACAGACAACAGAGATTTTTATCTCAATAATGTTAAGGTTATTTGGGAGCAGATAGTATCTGACTTGAAAAGATGGGATAATCTGAAATTACCAATAATGGCGAAGACTTCAATTATTAAAATGAATATACTTCCTAGATTACTATATATTTTAGAGCGTCACAAGTTCAAATCTCCAAAAATTCTTCAAACAGCTTCATACAGAACTAGCTAGATTTCTATGGGAACCTAGAAAAGTTAGGATATCGTATGATAAATTGATGGCTCCTAAAAATAGGGGAGGGTTGGATCTACCTAATTTGAAACATATTATTTAATAATAAACACCAATAGACTTTTAAGAATAATTAACTTTGATGGGTGTAACTCGAAATGGGTTCCCAAATGGCTGGTTCTTAATCATAAACATGTCAAGGAATTGGATATTAACTGCAAGGCATTACCTTTTTAAACAAAAATACTCTTAAAGTGTACTTTGTTGGAACATATCAAAACATATATAGTTTCAGTACAAAATCTTTTAACTCATTAAATCTTTTGAAAAGTATGATAATTCTTCAACCATTTCACAAAAATCCAAATCTGAAAATTGGTAACCAGCTGATAGACCTTAAGAAATTCCCACTTATAATTAATTTAACCCTACTTGATTTATATCCTTTTTAGGTATCGATTCACAATATTTTAGAAGAGTTGAATCTCCCCAAATCGTATCTAATTATAATAAGACAATTAAAAGACCTATCAATAAGTTACCTTAGTAAAGGGAATGACATAATTAAAGAAGAAGATTTAAACATGTGTCTGAACTTATGGCAAACCCTTACACAGGAATGTAAATATATAACTGCAGCATATGGTTTGATTAAAGAAATAAAATATAATAATCAAATATTAATTTCCAAATACTGAGAGAGAAATTGTTGACAATTGAAGAAAGTAAAATACTAAAAGCAATTCACTTAACCATAAAATCTGTGTCCTTCAGAAGCTATTATTTACCCAATTGATGATATTTAATACCAATTACACGTCTCACTCTACACAAATTTAACTCAAAGAACTCACCAAAATGCCCATATTGTATAGATCAAACAGCCGACCTCCTACATATGTTTTGGAGTTGTAAATGTATTTTCAAACTCTGGAATTCCTTGAAACTTCAACTACAAAAATGGGATATCAACATTCCACACTCTCCTGGGAATTTACGATTTTACATATTCCACCACCCAACTTGGAAAGAACCCAAAGAATTATACTAGTCAATATTTATTTGTTGATGGAGTTATATATAGCTTCCAATTGGTTGAACCCTTTACAGACATCATGGCAAAATTTCAAGATAGTAGCCACCAAACATATTCTAGCACATAAATTTCTAATTAGTGATCATAAGAAAAATGTAAACAATACAAAAATATGGGAACAAATCTTTAACATTGTATTAGCTTAAAGTTCCATTCCACTATTCTCTGGGAAAAACTGAATAACTGTTGAATTTTATTGAGATAAGTCTTATATGGTTACTAGTTCTTTTTTCTTCATTATTTTTTTTTAGAAGTGTATAGGTATGTATAATGATTCTATGTAACTGTTGGAAGCATTCATGTACATATTGTAAGTAGTTGGTAGTACTGTATTAGTTGTTTGGAAAAAAATAAAATAAAGAATTATTATTGAAAAAAAAAAGAATATTGCACTTCATCAGTTGTAGTATGATATATTCTGATGTTCATATTGCACATGTATGGTGTAGTGACTCACTCCTGACTTAGAATATTGCACTTCATCAGTTGTAGTATGATATATTCTGATTTTCATTTTGTACATGTTTGGTGTGGTGACTCACTCCTGACTCAGAATATTGATCTTCATCAGTTGTAGTATGATATATTCTGATGTTCATATTGTACATGTATGGAGTGGTGACTCACTCCTGAGTTATAATATTGCACTTTAGCAGTTGTAGTATGATATATTCTGATGTTCATATTGTACATGTATGGTGTGTTGACTCACTCCTGACTTAGAATATTGCACTTCATCAGTTGTACTATGATATATTCTGATGTTCATATTGTACATGTATGGTGTGGTGACTCACTCCTGACTTAGAATATTGCACTTCATCAGTTGTAGTCTGATATAGTCTGATGTTCATATTGTACCTTTATGGTGTGGTGACTCACTCCTCACTTAGAATATTGCACCTCATCCGTTGTAGTGTGATATATTCTGATGTTCATATTGTACATGTATGGACTGGTGACTCACTCCTGACTTAGAATATTGCACTTCATCAGTTGTAGTGTGATATATTCTGATGTTCATATTGTACATGTATGGTGTGGCGACTCACTCTTGAATTAGAATATTGCACCTCATCTGTTGCAGTGTCATATATTCTGATGTTCATAGTGCACATGTATGGAGTGCTGACTCACTCCTGACTTAGAATATTGCACGTCATCAGTTGTAGTGTGATATATTCTGATGTTCATATTGTACATGTATGGAGAGATGACTCACTCCTGACTTAGAATATTGCAGTTCATCAGTTGTAGTATGATATATTCTGATGTTTATATTGCACATGTATGGTGTGGTGACTCTCTCCTGACTTAGAATATTGCACCTCATCAGTTGTAGTGTGATATATTCTGATGTTCATAGTGTACATGTATGGTGTGGTGACTCACTCCTGACTTAGAATATTGCACTTCATCAGTTGTAGTATGATATATTCTGATTTTCATATTGTACATGTATGGTGTGGTGACTCACTCCTGACTCAGAATATTGCACTTCATCAGTTGTAGTATGATATATTCTGATGTTCATATTGGACATGTATGGTATGGTTACTCACTCCTGACTTAGAATATTGCAGTTCATCAGTTGTAGTATGATATATTCTGATGTTCATATTGCACATGTATGTTGTGGTGACTCTCTCCTGACTTAGAATTTCTGCACCTCATCAGTTGTAGTGTGATATATTCTGATGTTCATAGTGTACATGTATGGACTGCTGACTCACTCCTGACTTAGAATATTGCACTTCATCAGTTGTAGTGTGATATATTCTGATGTTCATATTGTACATGTATGGTGTGGCGACTCACTCTTGAATTAGAATATTGCACCTCATCTGTTGCAGTGTCATATATTCTGATGTTCATAGTGCACATGTATGGAGTGCTGACTCACTCCTGACTTAGAATATTGCACTTCATCAGTTGTAGTGTGATATGTTCTGATGTTCATATTGTACATGTATGGAGTGGTGATTCACTCCTGACTTAGAATATTGCACTTCATCAGTGGTAGTATGATATATTCTGATGTTCATATTGTACATGTATGGAGTGGTGACTCACTCCTGACTTAGAATATTGCACGTCATCAGTTGTAGTGTGATATATTCTGATGTTCATATTGTACATGTATGGGCAGGTGACTCACTCCTGACTTAGAATATTGCACTTCATCAGTTGTAGTATGATATATTGTGATGTTCATATTGTACATGTATGGAGTGGTGATTCACTCCTGACTTAGAATATTGGACTTCATCATTAGCAGTATGATATTTTCTGATGTTCATATTGTAAATGTATGGAGTGGTGACTCACTCCTGACTTAGAATATTGCACGTTATCAGTTGTAATGTGATATGTTCTGATGTTCATATTGTACATGTATAGTGTGGTGACTCACTCCTGACTTAGAATATTGCACCTCATCAGTTGTAGTATGATATATTCTGATGTTCATATTGTATATGTTTGGTGAGGTGACTCACTCCTGACTTAGAATATTGCACCTCATCAGTTGTATTGTGATATATTCTGATGTTCATATTGTACATGCATGGCGTGGTGACACACTCCTGACTTAGAATTCTGCCCTTCATCAGTTGTAGTATGATATGTTCTGATGTTCATATGGTACATGTATGGAGTGGTGACTCACTCCTGACTTAGAATATTACACTTCATCCGTTGTAGTATGATATATTCTGATGTTCATATTTTACATGTATGGACTGTTGACTCACTCCTGACTTAGAATATTGCAGTTCATCAGTTGTAGTATGATATATTCTGATGTTCATATTACACATGTATGGTGTGGTGACTCTCTCCTGACTTAGAATATTGCACCTCATCAGTTGTAGTGTGAGATATTCTGATGTTCATATTGTAAATGTATGGTGTGGTGACTCACTCCGGACTTAGAATGTTGCACTTCATCAGTTGTAGTATTATATATTCTGATGTTCATATTGTACATGTATGGAGTGGTGACTCACTCCTGACTTAGAATATTGCACTTCATCAGTTGTAGTATCATTTATTCTGATGTTCATATGGTACATGTGACTCACTCCTGACATAGAATTTTGCACTTCATCAGTAGTTGTGTGATATAGTCTGATGTTCATATTGCACATGTATGGTGTGGTGATTCACTCTTGATTTAGTATATTGCACTTCATCAGTTGTAGTATGATAGTATGCTATATTCTGATGTTCATATTGTACATGTATGGAGTGGTGCCTCACTCCTGACTTAGAATATTTCACTTCATCAGTTGTAGTATGATTTATTCTGATGTTCATATGGTAAAAGTATGGAGTGGTGACTCACTCCTGACTTAGAATATTGCACTTCATCAGTTGTAGTGTGATATATTCTGATGTTCATATTGCACATGTATGGTGTGCTGACTCACTCCTGACTTAGAATATTGCACTTCATCAGTTGTAGTATGATATATTCTGATGTTCATATTGTACATGTATGGAGTGGTGACTCCCTCCTGACTTAGAATATTGCACGTCATCAGTTGTAGTGTGATATATTCTGATGTTCATATTGTACATGTATGGTGTGGTGACTCACACCTGACTTAGAATATTGCACTTCATCAATTGTAGTGTGATATATTCTGATGTTTATATTGTACATGTATGGAGTGGTGACTCACTCCTGCCTTAGAATATTGCCCTTCATCAGTTGTAGTATGATATATTCTGATGTTGATATTGTACATGTATGGTGTGGTGACTCACTCCTGACTTAGAATACTGCACTTCATCAGTTGCAGTATGATATATTCTGATGTTCATATTGTACATGTATGGAGTGGTGACTCACTCCTGACTTAGAATATTGCACTTCATCAGTTGTAGTATGATATATTCTGATGTTCATATTGTGCATGTATGGAGTGGTGGCTCACTCCTGACTTAGAATATTACACGTCATCAGTTGTAGTGTGATATTGTACATGTATGGTGTAGTGACTCACAACTGACTTAGAATATTACACTTCATCAGTTGTAGTGTGATATATTCTGATGTTCATATTGTACATGTATGGAGTGGTGACTCACTCTGGACTTAGAATATTGCACTTCATCAGTTGTAGTATGATATATTCTGATGTTCATATTGCACATGTATGGTGTGGTGACTCACTCCTGACTTAGAATATTGCACTTCATCAGTTGTAGTGTGATATATTCTGATGTTCATATTGTACATGTATGGAGTGGTGACTCACTCCTGACTTAGAATATTGCACTTCATCAGTTGTAGTATGATATATTCTGATGTTCATATTGCACATGTATGGTGTGGTGACTCACTCCTGACTTAGAATATTGCACTTCATCAGTTGTAGTATGATATATTCTGATTTTCATATTGTACATGTATGGTGTGGTGACTCACTCCTGACTCAGAATATTGATCTTCATCAGTTGTAGTATGATATATTCTGATGTTCATATTGTACATGTATGGAGTGGTGACTCACTCCTGACTTAGAATATTGCACTTCATCAGTTGTAGTATCATTTATTCTGATGTTCATATGGTACATGTATGGAGTGGTGACTCACTCCTGACTTAGAATATTGCACTTCATCAGTAGTTGTGTGATATATTCTGATGTTCATATTGCACATGTATGGTGTGGTGACTCACTCTTGATTTAGAATATTGCACTTCATCAGTTGTAGTATGATATATTCTGATGTTCATATTGTACATGTATGGAGTGGCGACTCACTCCTGACTTAGAATATTGCACTTCATCAGTTGTAGTATCATTTATTCTGATGTTCATATGGTACATGTATGGAGTGGTGACTCACTCCTGCCTCAGAATATTGCCCTTCATCAGTTGTAGTATGATATATTCTGATGTTGATATTGTACATGTATGGTGTGGTGTATCACTCTTGACTTAGAATATTGCACTTCATCAGTTGCAGTATGATATATTCTGATGTTCATATTGTACATGTTTGGAGTGGTGACTCACTCCTGACTTAGAATATTGCACTTCATCAGTTGTAGTGTGATATATTCTGATGTTCATATTGTACATGTATCTGTGGTGACTCACTCCTGACTCAGAATATTGCACTTCATCAGTTGTAGTATGATATATTCTGATGTTCGTATTGTGCATGTATGGAGTGGTGGCTCACTCCTGACTTAGAATATTGCACGTCATCAGTTGTAGTGTGATATTGTACATGTTTGGTGTGGTGACTCACTCCTGACTTAGAATATTGCACTTCATTAATTGTAGTGTGATATATTCTGATGTTCATATTGTACATGTATGGAGTGGTGACTCACTCCTGACTTAGAATATTGCACTTCATCAGTTGTAGTATGATATATTCTGATGTTCATATTGCACATGTATGGTGTGGTGACTCACTCCTGACTTAGAATATTGCACTTCATCAGTGGTAGTATGATATATTCTGATTTTCATATTGTACATGTATGGTGTGGTGACTCACTCCTGACTCAGAATATTGCACTTCATCAGTTGTAGTATGATATATTCTGATGTTCATATTGGACATGTATGGTATGGTTACTCACTCCTGACTTAGAATATTGCACGTCATCAGTTGTAGTATGATATATTCTGATGTTCATATTGTACATGTATGGAGTGATGACTCACTCCTGACTTAGAATATTGCAGTTCATCAGTTGTAGTATGATATATTCTGATGTTCATGTTGCACATGTATGTTGTGGTGACTCTCTCCTGACTTAGAATTTTTGCACCTCATCAGTTGTAGTGTGATATATTCTGATGTTATTATTGTACATGTATGGTGTGGTGACTCACTCCTGACTTAGAATATTGCACGTCATCAGTTGTAGTATGATATATTCTCATGTTCATATTGTACATGTATGGAGTGGTGACTCACTCCTGACTTAGAATATTGCACTTCATCAGTTGTAGTATGATATATTCTGATGTTCATATTGTACATGTATGGTGTGGTGACTCACTCCTGACTCAGAATATTGATCTTCATCAGTTGTAGTATGATATATTCTGATGTTCATATTGTACATGTATGGAGTGGTGACTCACTCCTGACTTAGAATATTGCACTTCATCAGTTGTCGTATCATTTATTCTGATGTTCATATGGTACATGTATGTAGTGGTGACTCACTCCTGACTTAGAATATTGCACTTCATCAGTAGTTGTGTGATATATTCTGATGTTCATATTTCACATGTATGGTGTGGTGACTCACTCCTGAATTAGAATATTGCATTTCATCATTTGTAGTATAATATATTCTGATGTTCATATTGTACATGTATGGAGTGGTGACTCACTCCTGACTTAGAATATTGCACTTCATCAGTTGTAGTATGATATATTCTGATGTTGATATTGTACATGTATGGTGTGGTGTATCACTCCTGACTTAGAATATTGCACTTCATCAGTTGCAGTATGATATATTCTGATGTTCATATTGTACATGTATGGAGTGGTGACTCACTCCTGACTTAGAATATTGCACTTCATCAGTTGTAGTGTGATATATTCTGATGTTCATATTGTACATGTATCTGTGGTGACTCACTCCTGACTCAGAATATTGCACTTCATCAGTTGTAGTATGATATATTCTGATGTTCGTATTGTGCATGTATCTGTGGTGACTCACTCCTGACTCAGAATATTGCACTTCATCTGTTGTAGTATGATATATTCTGATGTTCATATTGTGCATGTATGGAGTGGTGGCTCACTCCTGACTTAGAATATTGCACGTCATCAGTTGTAGTGTGATATATTCTGATGTTCATATTGTACATGTATGGAGTGATGACTCACTCCTGACTTAGAATATTGCAGTTCATCAGTTGTAGTATGATATATTCTGATGTTCATGTTGCACATGTATGTTGTGGTGACTCTCTCCTGACTTAGAATTTTTGCACCTCATCAGTTGTAGTGTGATATATTCTGATGTTATTATTGTACATGTATGGTGTGGTGACTCACTCCTGACTTAGAATATTGCACGTCATCAGTTGTAGTATGATATATTCTCATGTTCATATTGTACATGTATGGAGTGGTGACTCACTCCTGACTTAGAATATTGCACTTCATCAGTTGTAGTGTGATACATTCTGATGTTCATATTTTACATGTATGGTGTGTTGACTCACTCCTGACTTAGAATATTACACTTCATCATTTGTAGTATGATATATTCTGATGTTCATATTGTACATGTATGGTGTGGTGACTCACTCCTGACTTAGAATATTGCATTCCATCAGTTGTAGTATGATATATTCTGATGTTCATATTGTACATTTTTGGTGTGGTGACTCACTCCTGACTTAGAATATTGCACTTCATCAGTTGTAGTATGATATATTCTGATGTTCATATTGTACATGTATGGTGTGGTGACTCATTCCTGACTTAGGATATTGAACTTCATCAGTTGTAGTATGATATATTCTGATGTTCATATTGTACATGTATGGAGTGGTGACTCACTCCTGACTTAGAATACTGCACTTCATCATTTGCAGTATGATATATTCTGATGTTCATATTGTACATGTATGGAGTGGTGACTCACTCCTGACTTAGAATATTTCACTTCATCAGTTGTAGTGTGATATATTCTGATGTTCATATTGTACATGTAGGTGTGGTGACTCACTCCTGACTCAGAATATTGCACTTCATCTGTTGTAGTATGATATATTCTGATGTTCATATTGTGCATGTATGGAGTGGTGGCTCACTCCTGACTTAGAATATTGCACGTCATCAGTTGTAGTGTGATATTGTACATGTATGGTGTGGTGACTCACACCTGACTTAGAATATTGCACTTCATCAGTTGTAGTGTGATATATTCTGATGTTCATATTGTACATGTATGGAGTGGTGACTCACTCCTGACTTAGAATATTGCACTTCATCAGTTGTAGTATGATATATTCTGATGTTCATATTGCACATGTATGGTGTGGTGACTCACTTCTGACTCAGAATATTGATCTTCATCAGTTGTAGTATGATATATTTTGATGTTCATATTGTACATGTATGGAGTGGTGACTCACTCCTGACTTAGATTATTGCATTTCATCAGTTGTAGTATCATTTATTCTGATGTTCATATGGTACATGTATGGAGTGGTGACTCACTCCTGACTTAGAATATTGCACTTCATCAGTAGTTGTGTGATATATTCTGATGTTCATATTGCACATGTATGGTGTGGTGACTCACTCTTGATTTAGAATATTGCACTTCATCAGTTGTAGTATGATATATTCTGATGTTCATATTGCACATGTATGGAGTGGTGACTCACTCCAGACTTAGGATATTGCACTTCATCAGTTGTAGTATGATTTATTCTGATGTTGATATGGTAGAAGTATGGAGTGTTGACTCACTCCTGACTTAGAATATTGCACTTCATTCAGTTGTAGTGTGATATATTCTGATGTTCATATTGCACATGTATGGTGTGCTGACTCACTCCTGACTTAGAATATTGCACTTCGTCAGTTGTAGTATGATATATTCTGATGTTCATATTGTACATGTATGGTGTGGTGGAATATTGCATTTCATCAGTTGTAGTATGATATATTCTGATGTTCATATTGTACATGTATGGAGTGGTGACTCCCTCCTGACTTAGAATATTGCATGTCATCATTTGTAGTGTGATATATTCTGATGTTCATATTGTACATGTATGGTGTGGTGACTCACACCTGACTTAGAATATTGCACTTCATCAATTGTAGTGTGATATATTCTGATGTTTATATTGTACCTGTATGTTGTGGTAACTCCTGCCTCAGAATATTGCCCTTCATCAGTTGTAGTATGATATATTCTGATGTTGATATTGTACATGTATGGTGTGGTGTATCACTCTTGACTTAGAATATTGCACTTCATCAGTTGCAGTATGATATATTCTGATGTTCATATTGTACATGTATGGAGTGGTGACTCACTCCTGACTTAGAATATTGCACTTCATCAGTTGTAGTGTGATATATTCTGATGTTCATATTGTACATTTATCTGTGGGGACTCACTCCTGACTCAGAATATTGCACCTCATCAGTTGTATTATGATATATTCTGATGTTCATATTGTGCATGTATGGAGTGGTGACTCACTCCTCACTTAGAATATTGCATGTCATCAGTTGTAGTGTGATATATTCTGATGTTCATATTGTACATGTATGGAGTGATGACTCACTCCTGACTTACAATATTGCACCTCATCAGTTGTAGTGTGATATATTCTGATGTTCATAGTGTACATGTATGGACTGCTGACTCACTCCTGACTTAGAATATTGCACTTCATCAGTTGTAGTGTGATATATTCTGATGTTCATATTGTACATGTATGGTGTGGCGACTCACTCTTGAATTAGAATATTGCACCTCATCTGTTGTAGTGTCATATATTCTGACGTTCATAGTGCACATGTATGGAGTGGTGACTCACTCCTGACTTAGAATATTGCACTTCATCAGTTGTAGTATGATATATTCTGATGTTCATATTGTGCATGTATGGAGTGGTGGCTCACTCCTGACTTAGAATATTGCACGTCATCAGTTGTAGTGTGATATTGTACATGTATGGTGTGGTGACTCACACCTGACTTAGAATATTGCACTTCATCAGTTGTAGTGTGATATATTCTGATGTTCATATTGTACATGTATGGAGTGGTGACTCACTCCTGACTTAGAATATTGCACTTCTTCAGTTGTAGTATGATATATTCTGATGTTCATATTGCACATGTATGGTGTGGTGACTCACTCCTGACTTAGAATATTGCACTTCATCAGTTGTAGTATGATATATTCTGATTTTCATATTGTACATGTATGGTGTGGTGACTCACTCCTGACTCAGAATATTGATCTTTATCAGTTGTAGTATGATATATTCTGATGTTCATATTGTACATGTATGGAGTGGTGACTCACTCCTGACTTAGAATATTGCACTTCATCAGTTGTAGTATCATTTATTCTGATGTTCATATGGTACATGTATGGAGTGGTGACTCACTCCTGACTTAGAATATTGCACTTCATCAGTAGTTGTGTGATATATTCTGATGTTCATATTGCACATGTATGGTGTGGTGACTCACTCTTGATTTAGAATATTGCACTTCATCAGTTGTAGTATGATATATTCTGATGTTCATATTGTACATGTATGGAGTGGTGACTCACTCCTGACTTAGAATATTGCACTTCATCAGTTGTAGTATGATTTATTCTGATGTTCATATGGTAGAAGTATGGAGTGGTGACTCACTCCTGACTTAGAATATTGCACTTCATCAGTTGTAGTGTGATATATTCTGATGTTCATATTGCACATGTATGGTGTGCTGACTCACTCCTGACTTAGAATATTGCACTTCGTCAGTTGTAGTATGATATATTCTGATGTTCATATTGTACATGTATGGTGTGGTGACTCACTCCTGAATTAGAATATTGCATTTCATCAGTTGTAGTATGATATATTCTGATGTTCATATTGTACATGTATGGTGTGGTGACTCACTCCTGACTTAGAATATTGCACTTCATCAGTTGTAGTATGATATATTCTGATGTTCATATTGGACATGTATGGTATCGTTACTCACTCCTGACTTAGAATATTGCACTTCATCAGTTGTAGTATGATATATTCTGATGTTCATATTGTACATGTATGGAGTGGTGACTCCCTCCTGACTTAGAATATTGCATGTCATCATTTGTAGTGTGATATATTCTGATGTTCATATTGTACATGTATGGTGTGGTGACTCACACCTGACTTAGAATATTGCACTTCATCAATTGTAGTGTGATATATTCTGATGTTTATATTGTACCTGTATGGAGTGGTGACTCACTCCTGACTCAGAATATTGATCTTCATCAGTTGTAGTATGATATATTCTGATGTTCATATTGCACATGTATGGTGTGGTGTATCACTCCTGACTTAGAATATTGCACTTCATCAGTTGTAGTGTGATATATTCTGATGTTCATATTGTGCATGTATCTGTGGGGACTCACTCCTGACTCAGAATATTGCACTTCATCAGTTGTAGTATGATATATTCTGATGTTCGTATTGTGCATGTATGGAGTGGTGGCTCACTCCTGACTTAGAATATTGCATGTCATCAGTTGTAGTTTGATATATTCTGATGTTCATATTGTACATGTATGGAGTGATGACTCACTCCTGACTTAGAATATTGCAGTTCATCAGTTGTAGTATGATATATTCTGATATTCATGTTGCACATGTATGTTGTGGTGACTCTCTCCTGACTTAGAATATTGCACGTCATCAGTTGTAGTATGATATATTCTCATGTTCATATTGTACATGTATGGAGTGGTGACTCACTCCTGACTTAGAATATTGCACTTCATCAGTTGTAGTGTGATACATTCTGATGTTCATATTTTACATGTATGGTGTGGTGACTCACTCCTGACTTAGAATATTACACTTCATCAGTTGTAGTATGATATATTCTGATGTTCATATTGTACATGTATGGTGTGGTGACTCACTCCTGACTTAGAATATTGCATTCCATCAGTTGTAGTATGATATATTCTGATGTTCATATTGTACATTTTTGGTGTGGTGACTCACTCCTGACTTAGAATATTGCACTTCATCAGTTGTAGTATGATATATTCTGATGTTCATATTGTACATGTATGGACTGGTGACTCACTCCTGACTTAGAATATTGCACTTCATCAGTTGTAGTATGATATATTCTGATGTTCATATTGTACATGTATGGACTGGTGACTCACTCCTGACTTAGAATATTGCCCTTCATCAGTTGTAGTATGATATATTCTGATGTTCATATGGTACATGTATGGAGTGGTGACTCACTCCTGACTTAGAATATTACATTTCATCAGTTGTAGTATGATATATTCTGATGTTCATATTGTACATGTATGGAGTGGTGACTCACTCCTGAGTTAAAATATTGCACTTTATCAGTTGTAGTATGATATATTCTGATGTTCATATTGTACATGTATGGTGTGTTGACTCACTCCTGACTTAGAATATTGCACTTCATCAGTTGTAGTATGATATATTCTGATGTTCATATTGTACATGTATGGTGTGGTGACTCACTCCTGACTTAGAATATTGCACTTCATCAGTTGTAGTCTGATATATTCTGATGTTCATATTGTACCTTTATGGTGTGGTGACTCACTCCTGACTTAGAATATTGCACCTCATCCGTTGTAGTGTGATATATTCTGATGTTCATATTGTACATGTATGGGCTGGTGGCTCACTCCTGACTTCGAATATTGCACTTCATCAGTTGTAGTGTGATATATTCTGATGTTCATAGTGTACATGTATGGACTGCTGACTCACTCCTGACTTAGAATATTGCACTTCATCAGTTGTAGTGTGATATATTCTGATGTTCATATTGTACATGTATGGTGTGGCGACTCACTCTTGAATTAGAATATTGCACCTCATCTGTTGTAGTGTCATATATTCTGACGTTCATAGTGCACATGTATGGAGTGGTGACTCACTCCTGACTTAGAATATTGCACTTCATCAGTTGTAGTGTGATATATTCTGATGTTCATATTGTACATGTATGGAGTGGTGACTCACTCCTGACTTAGAATATTGCACGTCATCAGTTGTAGTGTGATATATTCTGATGTTCATATTGTACATGTATGGGCAGGTGACTCACTCCTGACTTAGAATATTGCACTTCATCAGTTGTAGTATGATATATTGTGATGTTCATATTGTACATGTATGGAGTGGTGATTCACTCCTGACTTAGAATATTGGACTTCATCAGTGGCAGTATGATATTTTCTGATGTTCATATTGTACATGTATGGAGTGGTGACTCACTCCTGACTTAGAATATTGCACGTCATCAGTTGTAATGTGATATGTTCTGATGTTCATATTGTACATGTATAGTGTGGTGACTCACTCCTGACTTAGAATATTGCACCTCATCAGTTGTAGTATGATATATTCTGATGTTCATATTGTACATGTTTGGTGTGGTGACTCACTCCTGACTTAGAATATTGCAGTTCATCAGTTCTAGTATGATATATTCTGATGTTCATATTGCACATGTATGGTGTGGTGTGGTGACTCTCTCCTGACTTAGAATATTGCACCTCATCAGTTGTAGTGTGATATATTCTGATGTTCATATTGTACATGTATGGTATGGTTACTCACTCCTGACTTAGAATATTACACTTCATCAGTTGTAGTATGATATATTCTGATGTTCATATTGTACATGTATGGCGTGGTGACTCACTCCTGACTTAGAATATTGCATTTCATCAGTTGTAGTATGATATATTCTGATGTTCATATTGTACATGTATGGTGTGGTGACTCACTCCTGACTTAGAATATTGCACTTCATCAGTTGTAGTATGATATATTCTGATGTTCATATTGTACATGTATGGACTGGTGACTCACTCCTGACTTAGAATATTGCCCTTCATCAGTTGTAGTATGATATATTCTGATGTTCATATTGTACATGTATGGAGAGATGACTCACTCCTGACTTAGAATATTGCAGTTCATCAGTTGTAGTATGATATATTCTGATGTTCATATTGCACATGTATGGTGTGGTGACTCTCTCCTGACTTAGAATATTGCACCTCATCAGTTGTAGTGTGATATATTCTGATGTTCATAGTGTACATGTATGGTGTGGTGACTCACTCCTGACTTAGAATATTGCACTTCATCAGTTGTAGTATGATATATTCTGATGTTCATATTGTACATGTATGGACTGGTGACTCATTCCTGACTTAGAATATTGCACTTCATCAGTTGTAGTATGATATATTCTGATGTTCATATTGTACATGTATGGAGTGGTGACTCACTCCTGACTTAGAATATTGCACTTCATCAGTTGTAGTATGATATATTCTGATGTTCATATTGTACATGTATGGTGTGGTGACTCACTCCTGACTTAGAATATTGCACCTCATCAGTTGTAATATGATATATTCTGATATTAATATTGCACATGTATGGAGTGGTGACTCACTCCTGACTATTGCACATTCAGGAAGTAATAGCATAAGTAATCAGGCTAACTGTCCTAGTTACTGAAGCAATTTGTCAGAGTAATTAATATAGCTGATGCTTCATAGCAAGCGGCATATTGATCTAATTATTCACTGTCATGCTTGTCATTCAAGTTCATCAGCCTTATGGATCGAGGGAAAAAGCTCCTTTTCATTCTGGATATTTTGCAGTGTAAGGTGCGATAACACCTCCCCCCAGGAAAGGCGGAAGTACATGCCATGGACAGGGTGAGTGGGATTGTTGATTATCTTCGTAGCTCTTCAGACACACTGAGCCTCTTGCAGATCATCCATGGAAGGAAGCGCAGAACCAATTACTTTTTTTGCTATCCTCATTACACTCAGAAGAGCCTTGTGGACAGATGCTTTGCAGTTATTGTACCAAACTATGATGTTATTTGAGATGATTCTCTCAATAGTACCCCTGTAGAAGGCTTTGAGGATGGACTGAGACAGATTTGCCTTCCTCAGTTTCTGTAGGAAGTGCAGACATTGTTGTGCCTTCTTCAACATGTGGCTAATATCAGTCAACCAGGATAGGTCATCTGAGATGTGCACCCCGAGGAACTTGGCGGTTTTTACTCTTTCCACTGCCACCCTCTTAATTTGCAGAGGTTGATGCATCTCCTGAGTCCTCCTGAAGTCCACTATTAATTCTTTGGTCTTGCTTACATTGAAGGCCAGATTGTTGCTGTGACTCCAGCCTATCAGATGCTCCACTTCATCTGTGTAGGCTGTTTACTCACCATTTCTGACAAGACCTATGACAGTGGTGTCATCTGCGAACTTGATGATTTTGTTGGATTCATGCTTGGCCATGTGTGTCAACAAGGTGAACCTCAGAGGACTCAGAACACAGCCCTGAGGGACACCCATACTTAATGTAATACTGATTGAACTGTTATTTCCCACACATACGTTTTGGGGTCTGTTGGTAAGAAAGTCCAGTGTCCAGTTACACAGAGGGGGTGTTGATGCCTAGCTGGATCAGCTTCCATATCAGATTCTGGGGGGTGACAGTATTAAAGGCAGAACTAAAATCATTGAACAGCATTCTGACATAGCAGTTCTTGTTCTCTAGATCTGCCAAGGATTTATGAAGTGCTACAGCTATTGCATCAGCCATGCAGCTGTTAGATTAATAAGCAGTCTGTAATGTATCCAGTGTTGCAGATAGGGTTGAAGAGATATGGTTCTTGATCAACCACTCAAAACACTTCATAACTGTTGATGTAAGAGCAACTGGATGGTAATCATTTAGGCTTGTCGGTTGGGATTTTTTGGGTGAGGGAATGATTGCCATATTGTGGACAGATGCTTTACAGTTATCATACCAAACTATGATGTTATTTGAGATGATTCTCTCAATAGTCCCCCTGTAGAAGGCTTTGAGGATGGACTGTTGCAAGGGTGGCCTAATGGTTAAGTTGTTTACCTTATAGACACAAGGTGCAGGGTTTGATTCTCACATGGGGTAATTGGCTAGGCTTAAAATGGCCCACAAGGGTAGTTAGCCTAGTAGTAACCTATATTTTTTAAACAACTTGGTACAATGGCTAGTTGCAGGAATGTGTTGAATATATCTGTAAGTACAGTGGACAGTTGGGTAGCACAGTCTCTTAGAACCCTTCCCATAATATTATCAGGACTAGCTGCTTTTCTTGCATTTACTCACCTCATGGTCTTCAGAACATCAGATGTTCTTAGGCATAGCACCTCCTCACTCTGTTCGACAGGGAGTTTAATTGGCACAGTGTTGTTGTCCATATCAAATTTGCTGAAGTAGGTCTTTAGTTTGTTCAGAAATTCTGTGTTATCATCACATGGGAAGGATGCAGGACTGCAGTTGGCTATGGCTTGAAGGCCTTGCCGGAGATGTCTGGAGTCCCTTTTGTCAGAGAAGTGTCCCTGACTTTTATGCCCATCTGTCTTCTTAGCCTCTTTTATAGCTGCACTTAGATTTGCTCTGGCCACTCTTATGGCATCCTTGTCTTTTGATTTAAATGTAGTATTTCGTGCCTTTAGGAGCTCATAACTTCACAACATAGCCAGGGTTTCTGATTAGCATGCATGGTGATACATTTGATGACTGTTACATCATCAACACATTTTGAAATATAGGCCATTACAGATTCTGTATACTCCTACACGTCCATATGGTGGTTCTTTATACATACATACGAAACAGTCCAGTAGTGCCAAGACTACTCCCTCAGGCCATATCCTTACTTGTTTGGTTGTAGGTCTGACCCTTTTAAGCAGTGGTGTGTATGCAGGTAACAGCATGATGGCCAAATGGTCTGAGCTGCCCAGATGTGGATAAGTACTGCTTTGTAGGCCAATTTTACATTTGTATATACCTTATCTAGAGTGTTCACCCCTCTTGTTGCAAAGTTCTCATATTGATGGTAATGAGGCAACATGGATTTCAAGCCAGCTTGATTGAAATCACCTGCAATTATATGGGCAAACTCAGGGTTCTTATTCTGGAGGTCATTTATTGACAGATACAGAATGTTCAATGCCACGTTGGTATTAGCACTGGGGGGTGTAAACAGCTGTCATGCTCACCCCATTGAATTCCCTAGGCAAGTAGAAGGGTCTGCATTTTAGTGATATGAACTCAATGTTCTCTGAGCAGTGAGAGGTGATTATTTCACAATTTGTACACCAGTTGTTGATATATACACAAATACCCCCTGCATGGGTTTTGCCATATACAGCCTGATTTCTATCAGCACGAAATAATGACATCATCTCCACATATATTGTACTATCATTTATACTGGAGTTCAGCCAAGTTTCAGTGATCACAAGTAAACAAATATTTCTCACCTTAGATTGTGTGGAAAGATCCATCCTTAAATAGTCCATCTTGCTCCAGTGAGTGTACATTTGCCAGCAACATGGAAGGAAGTGCAGGCCTGTGTGGATTTATTTTCAGTCTGGCCTTAATTCCTGTTCTAGAGCCTCTCTTTCTTGATCTTTCACATCTTTTCCTTTTAATATGCTTCCCATGTCCGATTAACTGGTTAGACAGGTTTGACAAGTTTCTGCAGTTTTCACCATGTTCTAGTAAGATTCTAAGCTGCAGGAGTTCCTGGAATGTGTTTGAGTTTACATGCCTGTCTGCTAGCAGTTCCTCAAATATGCAGCACAGTGAGATGTGAGATCGAATTTCCAGAAGATTCTCAGCATTGTAGTTAATCATACCTTCATTTTTTGCCCTTAAATATGCTTTTTCTGTTGTTTCTAACCAAAACAAGACAAATAACGCACTTTTCTGTAGGGATCTGAGGCAGCCACTGCCACACAGGGTGCTTTTTTTTTTTTTTTAAAGAAAGGCTAGTGATTAAGGCAGAAGACAGGGCATACATTAGGTGAAAGGAATGGCGTGGGTAAGTGGAATAGGCAAGTCAAAAGTAGACAAATACAATTGGAATAGCATAGGTGAGGGCGCCAAAGATAACAACTGAAAGGAGGCTGTCAGAAGGCTTCTAGAAGGGAAGCAACGGCTTCTTTGGGGGGTATACAGCAGAAGGAAGAAAGAGAGGGAGAGTCTTGGCTTGTCTGAAGAAAGATGAAAAGGAGATCAAATGAGATCTTTCTTACAGTCTTTACAAGGGAAAGCAAGGGCAGGGTACACTGCTGAGAGGGATGGAGGTCAGACTGGAGAAGTGCACTGAAACCTGGCTAGATAGGCAGGAGTTTGAGAGGGAGTTGGCTTCTTTAAGGGAATATAAACACAGGGATGAGATGGGCTGCATCCAGAAGTCTTCAGGAACCCAGCGAGTGTGCTAGCAGATCCTTTGATAGAAATGTTTATACCCTTAGCAGCCCCAAAAGCACTCTTTCAAAACAACACCCTCATCAACACATTCAGCCACATCTCATGGAGCCTCTACTTCTAAGCCCATAAGGCAAGCCACCACACAATCCAACATTCTGGTCATTGGAGACTCCATTGTGGGACACACTGATGTTCTCATCAGGCTGAGTAATGAGAAAGTCACGGTCAGTTGCTTATCAGGGTTTAGGATCCTCCACATTGCACACGCACTCAGGTCATTGGACCTCAAGTACCAGTATGACTCAGTTATAGTCCATGTGGGTGTAAATGACCTGAGACGTACCTCCGTAGACTACATGAAGACAGATATCATAGAGCTCTCAGAATGTGTGTCCCAGGCTGGTATAAGCCTTGCACTGAGCAGAATTTTACCTTCTGCAATTATGATGCCACAATAAGAACAAAAGATGATTGACTTAGTTTCTAGTGTTATTCTAAGGGGGTGCAATATTTGTCAGCATGGAGGGAGATGATCAATGAACCATGCTGTTTTGCCAGGGATGGTCTACATCCCTCCCCTCTAGGCTTTCAAATATTAGCTAAAACATTGTCTTCCCCCCATAGTGCCTTTTTAGGCAATGCCAAACTGAAAGTACTTCCGACATAGCAAATCAAAGCAGGAAAATATAAAGGTATTCCTGCTTAATGCTAGGAGTCTAAAAAAAAACTCCACTCCCTAAAATATCTCTTCACCCTAGAGAATACTGACATCTGTGAGGTCACTGAGACATGGTTCAAAGTCATTGAAAGCACACCAACAGTGCAAGATTATAATGCCTTCCACACATTTAGACCAGCTACTACACAGACAAGGACTAAAGGTGGAGGTGTCTCAGTTTATATCAAAATAAATATGCCTCAAAGCTGGTGAAACAGGAAAATGCACTTGAGCTACTATGTGTTCAAGTCACCATAGGCAAAATCCAGTACCATGACCTTGCAAGCTATAGGTCACCCTCTATGACCCAGGAAATCCATGCCATGTATTTAAACTTACTGGAAACACTTGTCATCCAACCCAATACCATATTCATGAGTGACTTTAGTTACCCCACTATTAACTGGGAATCCTATACAACACTAAATGTACAGGCACAGAGATTCCTGAATTTTGTAAACACAAACTCCCTGGACAAGATTATCAATACACCAACCAGGGATGCACACATGCTAGATCTGGTCCTCACTAATATGCAAGAGTGCTGCACACCCCCTAGTGTAATGTCTTCCCTGGTAAGGTCAGACCACAAAATGGTCTCCTTTGAAGTAAAAATAAAACTGGACCCACAGCTAACTCTGGAATATTCCGGAACTACTCTAAGGCTAATTATCTGCTATTAAGAGATAACCTGGTAACATTGCAAGCCCCCATAAACTCTGAGAATACTGCTGCCTATGCAGACCTGTTCACAGAAAGTCTGTATAAGCATCTTAATATCTGCATAGAGGCAGCTGCACCCACCAGGAAGAAGTACAGAACTAACTCAAAAAACAAGCCACCCTGGTGGAATCACAAAATCAATTGGATATATAACAGGAGGAAGACAATCATGACAAAAATTAGGAGGAGCAGCTCCCAGCCAGATAAAAGCCCTCTCATCAAACTAAACAAACAACTCAAAGGACACATAAAGTCTACCAAAGCCAACTTTGAGGTACGTTTGGCCTTCCAGGCCAAGGGCTACCACAAAGCATTCTTTAGCTATGTCCACAACCTCAAAGGCAATACACAATTGTGCGCAGAGCTCATTGTAAATGGAGCCACGTATAATGATCCAGAAGATGCAGCAAACCTCCTGGCTGACAAATTCAGCTTCAACTGTACCTCTCTCTCTCCCCCTCAACCTTTCCCCATGAAATACCATCAAAAATAACGTCCCCTGCAATCACTAGGGAACAGGTCCTTAATGCTGTCTCTAAGACCTACAACACTGCATCAATGGGCCCAGACAATATCCCAAGATGCCTTCTAATTAGCATGTAACATGACCTATCAGAGGCTCTGGAATTACTATTTAACTGTAGCCTCCAAAGAGGCTTTGTGCCTCATGAATGGAGAAAGGCAGCAGTCATCACTCTCCACACAGGTGGGCCATCTACAGACCGTGGAAAGTACAGACCCGTAAGTCTCACTAGTCTTATATGCAAAGCCATGGAAAGAATTATCACGGAGATGATCAACAGAGAATATAGTAAACCTCCAGAGACTGGACCCAACCCAGTTTGGTTTCGTGAAGGGCAGATCATGTCTACTCAACCTGGTAGACTTCTTTGAGAAGGTCGCCAAAGCAATGGATGAAGGCAAAGTCATTCACACTACCAATCTTGACATTGGCAAGGTATTTGACACAGTACCACACTTGGGCATTGTTGACAAACTTAAGAGTTACCCCTGGTGGATAGCCAACTGGCACACACACACACACACACACACACACACACACACACACACACACACACACACACACACACACACACAGGACCTAGAAAATTAGAACTGGGGGGCACACCTCTACAAAGAGGGCAGTCACAAGTAGAGTCCCACAGGAATGGTCCTTGGACCGCTCCTTTTTGGAATTTACTTCTCAGAAGTCAAGGTCAGTGTCAGTGGTCTCTGGCTGACTATGCTTGCAGATGATTATAAATTAGGAGCTGTAACTGAATCTCACACTGACACAAATGTTCTCCAGGAGGGGCTGACACAGACAAGCAACTGGTGTCGGAGTCATGGACTAAAACTAGTTACCAAGAAATGCATAATAGTATCCTTCAGGAAGTCATCCACACCTGGTAACTATCATATTGACAACACACCCCTTAGAGTTGACCCAGTAGTTAGGGACTTGGGGACACACATAGATAGTAATCTAGCCCTTGACCATCATGTGTCTACAGTAGTGAGGAAACCATTCTCTGTTGCGCAACTTATAAACAAAGATATGGGATCTAGGTCCTAGGAAGTCATTGTTCCACTGAATTAGGCATTTGTCAGACCTATCTTTGCATGCAATGCCCCCTTTAGTATGTACCTAACCAGGCATATGCAACCACCAAAATGTCCACAGACATTCTTCACTAAAAGAGTACAGTACTTAAGTAACATGTCCTGTGCAGACAGCCTCAAGGCCCTATCCCTGTATTGTCTCCTACAGGCTGTTGAGGGAAGATCTATGGCTGGCATACAGGGCATTATCATACCCCACTCTGATGAACCTCCTGCATATCTACAAAAAAACAGCACCACGGTTACCTGTTATAAAGACTTAAACCTTGCCTGTGATATAAATAGGACCTGCTGGTGAGACAGGTATGTATCCTAGAGACTACCCCATCTCTGGAACATGTCCCCATCCATGTGAAGCAGAGTTCCTCCCCAACCCATTTCAAGTATCCCCTTAGTTCGGCACCTATGTCTCTAATGGACATAGGCAGCCTATCAATGGTTCATTTCTCAGGCCCCTGCTTGTAATTGTTTCATCTCCCAATCCTCTGCTTACACTTATCAAGGGTACCAGAACTTGTCAGAGATTTGGAATGCATGGCTAGGTTTAAAACGGCCCTTGCGGTTGCTGGCCTAGTAGATACCTATGAACCTATTAAAAGATTATTTTCCACTCTAGAACTGCCTGAGAACTGGAAGACAGCAACTGTGGCATTCTCGTATAAGGATGGAATAAGATCAGTCTAGAGAACTATAAATCTGTTTGGCCTCACATCAGTGGCAGGAAAAGTTAGAGAGAACAATAATCGTAAATCCATCTAAAGCACTAAAAAACTTTTATTCCCTTGACTATTGTAGTTATTGTGTTTAAACTTATTGACAGAACCCTGAGTGGGACACTGGTCACTTTCCTAGGGTACAAAAAACAACATGACTACATGCTCAGAAGGTGTTATTAGCAACTCTGATCTAGTTTTATGAGTGGCCTACAATAGAACCTGACAGGGGAGGACAGGTAGATGTCATTCACCTGAACATCAGCAATGCCTTTGACTCAGGTGTGTCACAGGAGTCTGTTAGAGAAAGTAGAAGAATATAGACAGGATGAAGACAGAGAAACTACAGACCTGCAGGGTTAAATGACAGGGCAGTGGTAACTGTGGTGAATCAGACAATGCCAGGGAGATGATTAGTATAAGAGGGGATCTGTCATAACTGCACTACTATTCATTGTGTTGTTTGTCTCAGACATCTCTAATATGAGAATACAGAACAGGATCAAATTCTTCCCTGATGACACGTGGTTAAGGATACACCTGAAGTACGGGGCAAGAGTCTAGTGATGTTACAGAAAATATGTTAGATGGAACAGAAAACTTTAGTGTGTTAGCAAATACCATAAAATGAAAAGAGGTACTTTAGATTAGTGGCCAGGACCAGTAGATTTCAGACTGGGATGGTATTAGCTAATTCTGGGCAGAGGTAACATTACTAAATACAAAACCACCCAGCACATGTATAAGAGAAGGTAAACTACAGGTTCAGACCAAGTGCAAAAAATGAGCTGCAATTAAATTTCTAGCAGAATCACAGGGTGTGTGTTGGTCTAGTGGTTAGGAATCAGTATTCACACCACTACAACCTGGGTTCAATTCTTGGTCAGGGGCGCTTCAGTGCATGTGGGGTAGGTAAAAAGGTTAAGGTGTTTATCTCACAGACACAATGTACAGGGTTTGATTCTCACCTTTGAGGGAGATTCGCTAGGCTTAAAATGGCTCACAAGGGCAGCTAGCCTAATACTTACCTATGAATGGCTATGAACATAACATACCAGAAGCAGCAAAGTTTTGTGCCTAGTCTTAGACAATGATGTTAACAAAAAGAACACTGAATGTAGCAGAGGACAATGACAGTAGGATACTTTAACAGTTGTAGGGATGGGACTAGTAATTGCTAACTAGCTACTTCAATTAAAAGTGACTTTGTGTGACAATGTGACCGATTTACTACACCCTGTGATTTTAGTCAGAGAGACTTATGAGCTCTCAAGCATGTCACATCCTACTAGAACAACATACATTCGTTGTCTGATCCAGAGATGGCTGAAAAGTTCAGTAATGACCGCTACACTTATATCTCAGAGCTGTAACAGTACAAAACTAAAAATGGTAGCAGCTGTGTTTCCAGGTCAGACTGCAGGTGAAAGGTGTGCTCTATTTACTAATGCATAATAAAAACATCACAAGAACTGACTGAAGTCTTTTTTGTCCAAAAACCAAGGCAGGTTTGTTAAAGTAGAAAATCTAATGTGTAAGCAGTAACAGCCAAGAGAGACAGTGGACTGAGCAGCATTTAAATGTTTTAACTGTTATGGGTGTCTCATCAGCATAAGAATAAATGGAAAATATGAAATACCTTTTCTGGGTAGGATTAAAAAATTATAAATCATCTGGAAACAAATTCAGGATGAACATACTACACCACCTTCTGAAACTAGAACCAGCAAATCAACAGAGTGACAGCTGAATGTGTAACAAATGGTGAAAAAGCCAGTGAAAAAAATAATTACCAAGTGGACACATAAACAAAGTGGACATTTAAGAAGAAAAGCTTCTATATTAAGCAGTGAAAAAAATAATTACCAAGTGGACACATAAACAAAGTGGACATTTAAGAAAAAAAGCTTCTATATAAAGCAGTAAAAAAATAATTACCAAGTGGGCACATAAACAAAGTGGACATTTAAGAAGAAAAGCTTCTATATTAAGCAGTGAAAAAAATAATTACCAAGTGGACACATAAACAAAGTGGACATTTAAGAAGAAAAGCTTCTATATTAAGCAGTAAAAAAAATAATTACCAAGTGGACACATAAAGAAAGTGGACATTTAAGAAGAATAGCTTCTATATTAAGCAGTGAAAAAAATAATTACCAAGTGGACACATAAACAAAGTGGACATTTAAGAAGAAAAGCTTCTATATTAAGCAGTAAAAAAATAATTACCAAGTGGACACATAAAGAAAGTGGACATTTAAGAAGAATAGCTTCTATATTAAGCAGTGAAAAAAATAATTACCAAGTGGACACATAAACAAAGTGGACATTTAAGAAGAAAAGCTTCTATATTAAGCAGTAAAAAAAATAATTACCAAGTGGACACATGAACAAAGTGGACATTTAAGAAGAAAAGCTTCTATATTAAGCAGTGAAAAAAATAATTACCAAGTGGACACATAAACAAAGTGGACATTTAAGAAGAAAAGTTTCTATATTAAGCAGTAAAAAAATAATTACCAGGTGGACACATAAACAAAGTGGACATTTAAGAAGAAAAGGTTCTATATTAAGCAGTGAAAAAAAATAATTACCAAGTGGACACATAAACAAAGTGGACATTTAAGAAGAAAAGCTTCTATATTAAGCAGTAAAAAAAAATAATTACCAAGTGGACACATAAACAAAGTGGAAATTTAAGAAGAAAAGCTTCTATATTAAGCAGTAAAAAAATAATTACCAAGTGGACACATAAACAAAGTGGAAATTTAAGAAGAAAAGCTTCTATATTAAACAGTGAAAAAAATAATTACCAAGTGGACACATAAACAAAGTGGAAATTTAAGAAGAAAAGCTTCTATATTAAGCAGTAAAAAAATAATTACCAAGTGGACACATAAACAAAGTGGGCATTTAAGAAGAAAAGCTTCTATATTAAGCAGTGAAAAAAATAATTACCAAGTGGACACATAAACAAAGTGGACATTTAAGAAGAAAAGTTTCTATATTAAGCAGTAAAAAAATAATTACCAAGTGGACACATAAACAAAGTGGACATTTAAGAAGAAAAGCTTCTATATTAAGCAGTGAAAAAAATAATTACCAAGTGGACACATAAACAAAGTGGACATTTAAGAAGAAAAGCTTCTATATTAAGCAGTAAAAAAAAATAATTACCAAGTGGACACATAAACAAAGTGGAAATTTAAGAAGAAAAGCTTCTATATTAAGCAGTAAAAAAATAATTACCAAGTGGACACATAAAGAAAGTGGAAATTTAAGAAGAAAAGCTTCTATATTAAGCAGTGAAAAAAATAATTACCAAGTGGACACATAAACAAAGTGGAAATTTAAGAAGAAAAGCTTCTGTATTAAGCAGTAAAAATAATTACCAAGTGGACACATAAACAAAGTGGAAATTTAAGAAGAAAAGCTTCTGTATTAAGCAGTAAAAAAATAATTACCAAGTGGACACATAAACAAAGTGGAAATTTAAGAAGAAAAGCTTCTATATTAAGCAGTAAAAAAAATAATTACCAAGTGGACACATAAACAAAGTGGAAATTTAAGAAGAAAAGCTTCTGTATTAAGCAGTAAAAAATAATTACCAAGTGGACACATAAACAAAGTGGAAATTTAAGAAGAAAAGCTTCTATATTAAGCAGTAAAAAAAATAATTACCAAGTGGACACATAAACAAAGTGGAAATTTAAGAAGAAAAGCTTCTATATTAAGCAGTGAAAAAAATAATTACCAAGTGGACACATAAACAAAGTGGAAATTTAAGAAGAAAAGCTTCTATATTAAGCAGTAAAAAAAATAATTACCAAGTGGACACATAAACAAAGTGGAAATTTAAGAAGAAAAGCTTCTGTATAAAACTAGCCATACTTTAAAGAACCAAAGAGACTGTAGAAATGAACTTAACTGCAAAGATTACAATGTCAAGTATAAATGGAAATACACAGATACCTTGTTCTAACATGATACGAGTCTGATATACTTAAGTAGTTAATGCTGGAAAAATACACACGTGAGTTTGTAAATGGATTAAAGAGCTGTCAGTCCAGGAATATAAATTCTTACTACTGTTGATGCTAATCTTACTTCCGAATTTCCAAAGTTCCAAGAAAGCACAAGCTGCTTTATGTTTAATTACTCAGACATATATGCTGATCTCTGGTATTTATAGTTTCAGCAGTAATGGAAAATACGGTTGCTTTTTGTGCATAACATGAGCCAGTTCATTCTCAAAACCTTCCAACAAGATGTATGTTAGACATTTCGAGATCATGTTAGACATTTTGAGATTATGACCTATTCTTGTTTGTTTTAACTTCTGATAAAAATAAAAACAAAATGGTCCAAACTCCAGGTAGAGTTGTTAGCTCAGTATGCTTACAAATATCTTGCAGCAAAATCTTTACATATGTAACCAAGATATTTAAATGTAGAAAGTGTAAATGTATTCCTTGGGAAGGGTATGTTTAGTAAAAGATAGTTCAAACAGAAATAAAACGCATGTAAAATGCAACATGAAAATAAATATTAACAAATAAGAAACGACACTGATGCAACTAGAGAAGGGGACCAGTTAAAGAAAATTTGCAAGGTTTTAGGGGTGGCACAGCAGATAGTGTTGTTGTCACACAACAAGTGGTTCCCCAGTTTGATTCTCGTCAGGGGTGCCTTCTGTGTGGAGGCTGCATGTCCACACTGTGTTCATGTGGGTTTCCTTTGCGTGTTCTGGTTTCCTCCTTCATTCCAAAGATAAGCAATAGATCAATAGATGAATAGATCAATAGATAGAGAATAAACTCTAAACAGGCCATATGTGTGAGTGTGTGGTGTGGAAGAACTACTGTGAAATGGCTAGCTACCTGGTGGTGTGTTTCTTGGGTCTAGACGATTGTTACTCTTGAAGTGACACCTTGACTCATATGTCAAAAAGGGGGCTGTTGCTGGATGGATAATTTGTAAGCCTTTACTAAAGAGTAAATATATGTTGCACAGTGTCTTTAATAACAATACAGAATGTTAAAACAGTGTGCCCTTTTGTAACACTATCTTCTGGATTCAAGAACAAATGATGGGTGCTGCAAACAGATGCAAAACGTTAAAGTTGGTAAAGTGTAAACAGTGATCACAGAGATGGGTCTGAACAGGCAAGTATTCTCATCCTTGTAATGGAAAAGGATAGTTTACTTATCAAAGATAAAGATATGTAAGTAACAGTGCCAGAGTAACAACACTCTGCTCTGTGTCGTCACTAGGATAGTATACTCATCAAAGATATGTAAGTAACAGTGCCAAAGTAACAGCACTGTGCACTATGTAGTCATTAGGATAGTACACTCATCAAAGATATGTAAGTAACAGTGCCAGAGTAACAGCACTCTGCTCTGTGTAGTCACTAGGATAGTATACTTATCAAAGACATGTAAGTAACAGTGCCAGAGTAACAGCACTCTGCTCTGTGTAGTCACTAGGATAGTATACTTATCAAAGACATGTAAGTAACAGTGCCAGAGTAACAGCACTGTGCTCTTTGTAGTCGCTAGGATAGTACACTTATCAAAGATATGTAAGTAACAGTGCCAGAGAAACAGCACTGTGCTCTGTGTAGTCACTAGGATAGTACACTTATCAAAGATATGTAAGTAACAGTACCAGAGTAACAGCACTATGCTCTGTGTAGTCACTAGGATAGTATACTCATCAAAGATATGTAAGTAACAGTGCCAAAGTAACAGCACTGTGCTCTATGTAGTCATTAGGATAGTATACTCATCAAAGATATGTAAGTAACAGTGCCAGAGTAACAGCAATTTGCTCTGTATAGTCACTAGGATAGTATACTTACCAAAGACATGTAGGTAACAGTGCCAGAGTAACAGCACTGTGCTCTCTGTAGTCGCTAGGATAGTATACTTATCAAAGACATGTAAGTAACAGTGCCAGAGAAACAGCACTGGGCTCTGTGTAGTCACTAGGATAGTATACTTATCAAAGATATGTAAGTAACAGTACCAGAGTAAAAGCACTGTGCTCTGTGTAGTCACTAGGAAAGAATACTTATCAAAGACATGAAAGTAACACTGCCAGAGTAACAGCACTGTGCTCTGTGTAGTCACTAGGATAGTATACTTATCAAAGATATGTAAGTAACAGTGCCAGATTAACAACACCATACTCTGTGTAGTCACTAGGATAGTATGCTTATCAAAACTATGTAAGTAACAGTGACAGAGTAACAGCACTGTGCTCTGTGTAGTCACCAGGATAATATACTCATCAAGGATATGTAATAACAGTGCCAGATTAACAGCACTGTGCTCTGTGTAGCCACTAGGATAGTATACTTATCAAAGATATGTAAGTAACAGTGCCAGAGTAACAGCACTGTGCTCTATGTAGCCACTAGGATAGTATACATATCAAAGATATGTAAGTAACAGTGCCAGAGTAACAGCACTGTACTCTGTGTAGTCACTAGGATAGTATACTTATCAGTGATTTGTAAGTAACAGTGCCAGAGTAACAGCACTGTACTCTGTGTAGTCACTAGGATAGTATACTTATCAGTGATTTGTAAGTAACAGTGCCAGAGTAAATGCAATGTGCTCTGTGTAGTCACTAGGATAGTATACTTATAAACAATTTGTAAGTAACAGTGCTAGATAAACAGCACTGTGCACTGTGTAGTCACTAGGATAGTATACTTATCAAAGATATGTAAGTAACAGTGCCAGATTAACAGCACAGTGCTCTGTGTAGTCACTAGAATAGTATACTTATTAAAGATATGTAAGTAACAGTGCCAGATTAACAGCACTGTGCTCTGTGTAGTCACTAGGATAGTATACTTACCAAAGATATGTTAGTAACAGTGCCAGATTAACAACACTGTACTCTGTGTAGTCACTAGGATAGTATACTTATCAGTGATTTGTAAGTAACAGTGCCAGAGTAACAGCAATGTGCTCTGTGCAGACAATAGGATAGTATACTTATCAAAGATATGTAAGCAACAGTGACAGATAAACAGCACTGTGCTCTGTGAAATCAGTAGGATAGTATACTTATCAAAGATATGTAAGTAACAGTGCCAGATTAACAGCACTGTGCTCTGTGTAGTCACTAGGATAGTATACTTATCAAAGATATGTAAGTAACAGTGCCAGATTAACAGCACTGTTCTTTGTGTAGTCACTAGGATAGTACACTTATCAAAGACATGTAAGTAACAGTGCCAGAGTAACAGCACTGTGCTCTGTGTAGTCACTAGGATAGTATACATATCAAAGACATGTAAGTAACAGTGCCAGATTAACAGCACTGTACTCTGTGTAGTCACTAGGATAGTATACATATCATAGATATGTAAGTAACAGTGCCAAAGTAACAGTATTGTGCTCTGTGTAGTCACTAGGATAGTATACTTATCAAAGACATGTAAGTAACAGTGCCAGAGTAACAGCACTGTGTTCTGTGTAGTCACTAGGATAGTATACTTATCAAAGATATGTAAGTAACAGTGCCAGATAAGCAGCGCTGTGCTCTCTGTAGTCACTAGGATAGTATACATATCATAGATATGTAAGTAACAGTGCCAGATTAACAGCACTGTGCTATATGTAGCCACTAGGATAGTATACTTATCAAAGATATGTAAGTGCCAGATTAACAACACTGTGCTCTGTGTATTCACTAGGATAGTATACTAATCAAAGATATGTAACTAACAGTGCCAGATTAACAGCACTGTGCTCTGTGTAGTCACTAGGATAGTATATATATCATAGATATGTAAGTAACAGTGCCAGAGTAACAGCACTGTGCTCCGTGTAGTCCCTAGGATAGTATACTTATCAAAGATATGTAAGTAACAGTGCCAGATAAACAGTGCTGTGCTCTGTGTAGTCACTAGGATAGTATACATATCATAGATATGTAAGTAACAGTGCCAGATTAACAGCACTGTGCTATATGTAGCCACTAGGATAGTATACTTATCAAAGATATGTAAGTAACAGTGTCAGAGTAACAGCACTGTGCTCTATGTAGCCACTAGGATAGTATACATATCATAGATATGTACGTAACAGTGCCAGATTAATAGCACTGTGTTCTGTGTAGTCAATAGGATAGAATACTTATCAAAGATATGTAAGCAACAGTGCCAGATTAACAGCACTGTGTTCTGTGTAGTCACTAGGATAGTATACTTATCAAAGATATGTAAGTAACAGTGCCAGATTAACAGCACTGTACTCTGTGTAGTCACTAGGATAGTATACATATCAAAGATAGGTAAGAAACAGTGCCGGAGTAACAGCACTGTGCTCTGTGTTGTCACTAGGATAGTATAGTTATCAAATATATGTAAGTAACAGTGCCAGATTAACAGCACTGTGCTCTTTGTAGTCACTAGAATAGTACACATATCATAGATATGTAAGTAACAGTGCCAGATTAACAGCACTGTGCTCTACGTAGCCACTAGGATAGTATACTTATCAAAGATATGGAAGTAACAGTGCCAGAGTAACAGCACTGTGCTCTATGTAGCCACTAGGATAGTATACATATCAAAGATATGTAAGTAACAGTGCCAGAGTAACAGCACTGTGCTCTATGTAGTCACTAGGATAGTATACTTATAAACTATTTGTAAGTAACAGTGCTAGATAAACAGCACTGTGCACTGTGTAGTCACTAGGATAGTATACTTATCAAAAATATGTAAGTAACAGTGACAGAGTAACAGCACTGTGCTCTGTGTAGTCACTAGGATAGTGTACTCATCAAGGATAAGTGATAACAGTGCGAGAGTAACAGCACTGTGCTCTGTGTAGTCACTAGGATAGTATACTTATCAAAGATATGTAAGTAACAGTGCAAGATTAACAGCACCATGCTCTGTGTAGTCACTAGGATAGTATGCTTATCAAAAATATGTAAGTAACAGTGACAGAGTAACAGCACTGTGCTCTGTGTAGTCACCAGGATAATTTACTCATCAAGGATATGTAATAACAGTGCCAGAGTAACAGCACTGTGCTCTGTGTAGTCACTAGGATAGTATACTTATCAAAGATATGTAAGTAACAGTGCCAGATTAACAGCACTGTGCTCTGTGTAGCCACTAGGATAGTATACTTATCAAAGATATGTAAGTAACAGTGCCAGAGTAACAGCACTGTTCTCTATGTAGCCACTAGGATAGTATACATATCAAAGATATGTAAGTAACAGTGCCAGAGTAACAGCACTGTACTCTGTGTAGTCACTAGGATAGTATACTTATCAGTGATTTGTAAGTAACAGTGCCAGAGTAACAGCACTGTACTCTGTGTAGTCACTAGGATAGTATACTTATCAGTGATTTGTAAGTAACAGTGCCAGAGTAAATGCAATGTGCTCTGTGTAGTCACTAGGATAGTATACTTATCAAAGATATGTAAGTAACAGTGCCAGATTAACAGCACTGTGCTCTGTGTAGTCACTAGGATAGTATACTTATCAAAGATATGTAAGTAACAGTGCCAGATTAACAGCACAGTGCTCTGTGTAGTCACTAGGATAGTATACTTATTAAAGATATGTAAGTAACAGTGCCAGATTAACAGCACTGTGCTCTGTGTAGTCACTAGGATAGTATACTTATCAAAGATATGTTAGTAACAGTGCCAGATTAACAACACTGTACTCTGTGTAGTCACTAGGATAGTATACTTATCAGTGATTTGTAAGTAACAGTGCCAGAGTAACAGCAATGTGCTCTGTGTAGTCACTAGGATAGTATACTTATCAAAGATATGTAAGTAACAGTGACAGATAAGCAGCACTGTGCTCTGTGTAGTCACTAGGATAGTATACTTATCAAAGATATGTAAGTAACAGTGCCAGATTAACAGCACTGTTCTTTGTGTAGTCACTAGGAGAGTATGCTTATCAAAAATATGTAAGTAACAGTGGCAGAGTAACATCACTGTGCTCTGTGTAGTCACTAGGATAGTATACTTATGAAAGACATGTAAGTAACAGTGCCAGAGTAACAGCACTGTGCTCTGCGTAGTCACTAGGATAGTATACATATCAAAGACATGTAAGTAACAGTGCCAGATTAACAGCACTGTACTCTGTGTAGTCACTAGGATAGTATACATATCATAGATATGTAAGTAACAGTGCCAAAGTAACAGCACTGTGCTCTGTGTAGTCACTAGGATAGTATACTTATCAAAGACATGTAAGCAACAGTGCCAGAGTAACAGCACTGTGCTCTGTGTAGTCACTAGAATAGTATACTTATCAAAGATATGTAAGTGCCAGATTAACAACACTGTGCTCTGTGTAGTCACTAGGATAGTAAACTAATCAAAGATATGTAAGTAACAGTGCCAGATTAACAGCACTGTGCTCTGTGTAGTTACTAGGATAGTATACTTATCAAAGATATGTAACAGTGCCAGATTGACAGCACTGTGCTCTGTGTAGTCAATAGGATAGTATACATATCATAGATATGTAAGTAACAGTGCCAGAGTAACAGCACTGTGCTCTGTGTAGTCACTAGGATAGTATACTTATCAAATATATGTAAGTAACAGTGCCAGATAAGCAGCGCTGTGCTCTCTGTAGTCACTAGGATAGTATACATATCATAGATATGTAAGTAACAGTGCCAGATAAACAGCACTGTGCTATATGTAGCCACTAGGATAGTATACTTATCAAAGATATGTAAGTAACAGTGCCAGAGTAACAGCACTGTGCTCTATGTAGCCACTAGGATAGTATACATATCATAGATATGTACGTAACAGTGCCAGATTAATAGCACTGTGTTCTGTGTAGTCAATAGGATAGAATACTTATCAAAGATATGTAAGCAACAGTGCCAGATTAACAGCACTGTGTTCTGTGTAGTCACTAGGATAGTATACTTATCAAAGATATGTAAGTAAAAGTGCCAGATTAACAGCACTGTACACTGTGTAGTCACTAGGAGAGTATACTTATCAAAGATATGTAAGTAATAGTGCCAGATTAACATCACTGTGCTCTGTGTAGTCACTAGGATAGTATACATATCATAGATATGTAAGTAACAGTGCCAGATTAACAGTACTGTGCTCTATGTAGCCACTAGGATAGTATACTTATCAAAGATATGTAAGTAACAGTGCCAGATTAACAGCACTGTGCTCTGTGTAGTCACTAGAATAGTATGCATATTATAGATATGTAAGTAACAGTGCCAGATTAACAGCACAGTGCTCTATGTAGCCACTAGGATAGTATACTTATCAAAGATTTGGAAGTAACAGTGCCAGAGTAACAGCACTGTGCTCTATGTAGCCACTAAGATAGTATACATATCAAAGATATGTAAGTAACAGTGCCAGAGTAACAGCACTGTGCTCTATGTAGTCACTAGGATAGTATACTTATAAACCATTTGTAAGTAACAGTGCTAGATAAACAGCACTGTGCACTGTGTAGTAACTAGGATAGTATACTTATCAAAGATATGTAAGTAACAGTGCCAGATTAACAGCACCATGCTCTGTGTAGTCACTAGGATAGTATGCTTATCAAAAATATGTAAGTAACAGTGACAGAGTAACAGTGCTGTGCTCTGTGTAGTCACTAGGATAGTATACTCTTCAAGAATATGTAATAACAGTGCCAGAGTAACAGCACTGTGCTCTGTGTAGTCACTAGGATAGTATACTTATCAAAGATATGTAAGTAACAGTGCCAGATTAACAGCACTGTGCTCTGTGTAGTCACTAGGATAGTATACTTATCAAAGAAATGTAAGTAACAGTACCAGAGTAACAGCACTCTGCTCTATGTAGCCACTAGGATAGTATACATATCAAAGATATGTAAGTAACAGTGTAAGAGTAAAAGTACTGTGCTCTATGTAGTCACTAGGATAGTATACTTATAAACAATTTGTAAGTAACAGTTCTAGATAAACAGCACTGTGCACTGTGTAGTCACAAGGATAGTATACTTATCAAAGATATGTAAGTAACAGTGCCAGATTAACAGCACCATGCTCTGAGTAGTCACTAGGATAGTATGCTTATCAAAAATATGTAAGTAACAGTGACAGAGTAACAGCACTGTGCTCTGTGTAGTCACTAGGATAGTATACTTATTAAAGATATGTAAGTAACAGTGCCAGATTAACAGCACTGTGTTCTGTGTAGTCACTAGGATAGTATACTTATCAAAGATATGTAAGTAACAGTGCCAGATTAACAGCACAGTGCTCTGTGTAGTCACTAGAATAGTATACTTATTAAAGATATGTAAGTAACTTTGCCATATTAATAGCACTGTGCTCTGTGTAGTCACTAGGATAGTATACTTATCAAAGATATGTTAGTAACAGTGCCAGATTAACAGCACTGTACTCTGTGTAGTCACTAGTATAGTATACTTATCAGTGATTTGTAAGTAACAGTGCCAGAGTAACAGCAATGTGCTCTGTGTAGTCACTAGGATAGTATACTTATCAAAGATATGTAAGTAACAGTGACAGATAAAGAGCACTGTGCTCTGTGAAGTCAGTAGGATAGTATACTTATCAAAGATATGTAAGTTACAGTGCCAGATTAACAGCACTGTGCTCTGTGTAGTCACTAGGATAGTATACATATCATAGATATGTAAGTAACAGTGCCAGATTAACAGCACTGTGCTCTGTGTAGTCACTAGGATAGTATACTTATCAAAGATATGTAAGTAACAGTGCCAGCTTAACAGCATTGTGCTTTGTGTAGTCACTAGGATAGTATGCTTATCAAAAATATGTAAGTAACAGTGCCAGAGTAACAGCACTGTGCTCTGTGTAGTCACTAGGATAGTATACTCAGCAAAGATATGTAATAACAGTGCCAGCGTAACAGCACTCTGCTCTGTGTAGTCACTAGGATAGTATACTTATCAAATATATGTAAGTAACAGTGCCTGATTAACAGCACTGTGCTCTATGTAGCCACTAGTATAGTATACATATCATAGATATGTACGTAACAGTGCCAGATTAATAGCACTGTGTTCTGTGTAGTCACTAGCACAGTATAATTATCAAAGATATGTAAGTAACAGTGCCAGATTAACAGTACTGTGTTCTGTGTAGTCACTGGGATAGTATACTTATCAACGCTATGTAAGTAACAGTGCCAGATTAACAGCACTGTACTCTGTGTAGTCACTAGGATAGTATACTTATCAAAGATATGTAAGTAACAGTGCCAGATTAACAGCACTGTGCTCTGTATAGTCAATAGGATAGTATACATATCATAGATATGTAAGTAACAGTGCCAGATTAACAGTACTGTGCTCTATGTAGCCACTAGGATAGTATACTTATCAACGCTATGTAAGTAACAGTGCCAGATTAACAGCACTGTACTCTGTTTAGTCACTAGGATAGTATACATATCAAAGATATGTAAGTAACAGTGCCAGAGTAACAGCACTGTGCTCTGTGTTGTCCCTAGGATAGTATACTTATCAAAGATATGTAAGTAACAGTGCCAGATTAACAGCACTTTGCTCTGTGTAGTCACTAGAATAGTATACATATCAAAGATTTATAAGTAACAGTGCCAGAGTAACAACACTGTGCTCTATGTAGCCACTAAGATAGTATACATATCAATGATATGTAAGTAACAGTGTCAGAGTAACAGCATTGTGCTCTATGTAGTCACTAGGATAGTATACTTATAAACCATTTGTAAGTAACAGTGCTAGATAAACAGCACTGTGCACTGTGTAGTCACTAGGATAGTATACTTATCAAAGATATGTAAGTAACAGTGCCAGAGTAACAGCACTGTGCTCTGTGTAGTCACTAGGATAGTATACTTATCAAAGACATGTAAGTAACAGTGCCAGAGTAACAGCACTGTGTTCTGTGTAGTCACTAGGATAGTATACTTATCAAAGATATGTAAGTAACAGTGCCAGATTAACAACACTGTGCTCTGTGTAGTCACTAGGATAGTATACTAATCAAAGATATGTAAGTAACAGTGCCAGATTAACAGCACTGTGCTCTGTGTAGTCACTAGGATAGTATACTTATCAAAGATATGTAACAGTGCCAGATTAACAGCACTGTGCTCTGTGTAGTCACTAGGATAGTATACATATCATAGATATGTAAGTAACAGTGCCAGATTAACAGCACTGTGCTATATGTAGCCACTAGGATAGTATACTTATCAAAGATATATAAGTAACAGTGCCAGAGTAACAGCACTGTGCTCTATGTAGCCACTAGGATAGTATACATATCATAGATATGTACGTAACAGTGCCAGATTAATAGCACTGTGTTCTGTGTAGTCAATAGGATAGAATACTTATCAAAGATATGTAAGCAACAGTGCCAGATTTACAGCACTGTGTTCTGTGTAGTCACTAGGCTAGTATACTTATCAAAGATATGTAAGTAAAAGTTCCAGATTAACAGCACTGTACTCCGTGTAGTCACTAGGATAGTATACTTATTAAAGATATGTAAGTAATAGTGTCAGATTAACAGCACTGTGCTCTGTGTAGTCACTAGGATAGTATACATATCATAGATATGTAAGTAACAGTGCTGATTAACAGTACTGTGCTCTGTGTAGCCACTAGGATAGTATACTTATCAAAGATATGTAAGTAACAGTGCCAGATTAACAGCACTGTGCTCTGTGTAGTCACTAGAATAGTATACATATTATGGATATGTAAGTAACAGTGCCAGATTAACAGCACTGTGCTCTACGTAGCCACTAGGACAGTATACTTATCAAAGATATGGAAGTAACAGTGCCAGAGTAACAGCACTGTGCTCTATGTAGCCACTAGGATAGTATACATATCAAAGATATGTAAGTAACAGTGCCAGAGTAACAGCACTGTGCTCTATGTAGTCACTAGGATAGTATACTTATAAACCATTTGTAAGTAACAGTGCTAGATAAACAGCACTGTGCACTGTGTAGTGACTAGGATAGTATACTTATCAAAGATATGTAAGTAGCAGTGCCAGATTAACAGCACCATGCTCTGTGTAGTCACTAGGATAGTATGCTTATCAAAAATATGTAAGTAACAGTGACAGAGTAACAGCACTGTGCTCTGTGTAGTCACTAGGATAGTATACTCATCAAGGATATGTAATAACAGTGCCAGAGTAACAGCACTGTGCTCTGTGTAGTCACTATGATATTATACTTATCAAAGATATGTAAGTAACAGTGCCAGATTAACAGCACTGTGCTCTGTGTAGTCACTAGGATAGTATACTTATCAAAGATATGTAAGTAACAGTGCCAGAGTAACAGCACTGTGCTCTATGTAGCCACTAGGATAGTATACATATCAAAGATATGTAAGTAACAGTGCCAGAGTAAAAGTACTGTGCTCTATGTAGTCACTAGGATAGTATACTTATAAACAGTTTGTAAGTAACAGTGCTAGATAAACAGCACTGTGCACTG
>NC_056742.1:501123254-501145754 GCF_019279795.1 Protopterus annectens
ATGCTAAATTAGACTGTGGTTTCTGACTTCCTCCTCAAAACAACTCTTGCTTTTCTCAGCACTGATGTCTACGTTTTGTATACAGTGTAATGCTGCAGAAAAGAATGAAGATGTTAGCAGGCTTAAAACATCAACGAGGACTGTATGAGTGATTTCACTTTTGCACTGACTTACTTTAGGGTAACTTTCAGACTGCACATCTGCATGAAACTAAATTGCATCTGTAACCAGTGAAATATTTTGTAACACAGCTGTGTATGTTTGTGTACGTGTGTGTGTGTGTGTTATACTCAGATTTGCTTTGCTGTATCTGATCTAATTTATTTTTTTTCTAAGACAAATCGTGGTATAAAAATCACGGCTTGATTTTCTTCTTAACTTACCCGTCACCGTGCTAGTTTAACTGACAATGTGTCACAACTGCCCTTTGTCATTTATTCTTGGATATGTGAAAAATTAGTTATTGGCATGAACATTGCAATGTAATTCTGTACTGTATAACGAATAAACAAACAAGAAGGTAAATGGTCAGATAAATTGCATAAAAATCTTTTTAAGCCCAATTTTGCTGAGAGATGTTAAAAAGCTCTAGACCTCTAATAAAAAAATCCATATCCCAGGATGTTATTACTGGATTACTTGTTTCTTTGTTATCCCAGGATGTTATTACTGGATTACTTATTTCTTTGTTTGCTTGTTTGTTTATTTATTTATTTGTTTGCATTTGTTGGGTTGGTCTAACTGTTCTGGTTGCCCCTTTTCAGCAGATTCCCCAAGGAGAAAACATCAAAGTTAACACTAAATTACATAATACAGTTACATCGATTACATACAGAAGGAACATGGGTGCTTAAAAAGATGACAGTTGACATGTCTGAACAGTATTAAGATAACACAAAGTGCTACATCAGTATCCATATTAACACTAATACTGTCGCACAGTTTGTGATCTATGACAGAAAGGCTGAGATTTTATTAATGCCATTCACCGTACTGATCAGAAAATCTTATATATACCATCATTATTTTGCATTTACAATAACATCAGCATATAATACATACAGCATTGAGGATAGTTTAAGCAGTTTAATGTCATTTGTTAGTCTGGAAAGGAAAAGATGAGTTAGGAGTTTCGAACAGGTGAGACAGTTCAGTGAGGATGAAAGGAAAGTGGGACGGAAGTAAAACCGCAGCCGAAATTGTACAGTAGCATCGTAAATGATGGTACCCGGCCATGTTATAATAGAGGCAGAATTTTATCTGCAGCTCAGGTGATGATTTTTATAAAATATTATTAAGTTCTCAAGATAGACAAAGGTTGAAGATGGGATGAAACGTGTAGGTGGAAGTGAAAGTCTGTGTTACAGGCATCAATTTTTTTTTGGGGGGGGGCTTGTTGTCTTTCTTCCTTTTGTGCCCAGCCTTACAAAGGGCACATACATGGTTTACCTGCTTAGAAATTTCTGCTCAGCTGAATGATGACCTCTAATCAGGACCACACCTCTCAACTGTCCAGATTGTTGCAGAATGTCCATATTTTTGCCTCATATTTTTGATTTGTTCCTCAGAAAATTTGGGGTTTTCTGGCAAATCAATAAGGATTAAATTAATTAAATAATGACAGGCATTTGAGTTTTAGACTTCATATTCTTCAGAAAATGCATGGTAAAACAAAACTTTTTATTCTAGCAACTTTCTAAGTTTATAAGAGCAATATTTAAAATGTGCCCCTATTTTCTGGCCTTTAAGGTTGGACTTAAAGAGGGTCAATGAGGAGCTCTGCCCCCCCCCCACTTCATGTGAAGCAGACCCTCAGTGACCCTCTTTAAGTGCAACCTTGACAACTGCATGGGTAACCATAAACGTACCCCGGGGGTGGCACCTCAGGCCCTCATAAACAGTGGCAGTCGGTGGTGATCATAGAATCACTCTGCAAACAACAACCATGTAACTATGATCAGTTAAGGTACTCGGGGTATTTTTGCATGACTATGCTTGTAAAGGCCCTAGGGCCTTTAGCCTAGTAACCTGCTGTGAACCTATGAACATATTATTTTTGGCTTTGTCCAGATTTCTTGAGCTGAAAGGTTGATAGGTATGATCAGGGCCTATCTTGGGGAAACACCTAACAGTCATTCTTTCAGTGCTGTTGTGGCCTAGGGAGTACCTCTGTAACAGTGCAGCCTGTAGACAGATGAAGGCCTGGGCTTGACAGAGTTTGTCCTGCAGTGTGGTCCTAAAACATATATAACAGGGGGAGCTCATAGCACAAAAGCGTAAATAGCTTGAACTGATTGACATTGAAAAGATGGACCACCATATAGTTTGCCAACATATTAAGGTGGTGCATCCATGGTGGTAAGAAAATTAAAATATGAGGCACAAGGGGAAAAGGCTCTCTCACCACAGGAGGACATGTGGGGATTTGTCCACATCAAAGAAGAATGCTGAGTCTGCCATTTAGGTGTTGCTAAATGTAAGTATTAGTCAAATGACATGCCTTCCGGTTAATACATGACTCCTGAACATACTGATACCAGAAGTGCTTCTCAATATGTCTGTTTCTACAGTACCTACTTACAATGTAATATAGCCTTACAGTGGTTATACTAGCCATTTTTTCCAGAAGTATAGGAAACGTCATACCTCACTTAGTCATTCTTTCAGCCATAACTTGTTCACAGTCTGGGCTCATTGTCCGCACTGGGTTTGCTCTGTCCTGAAGAAATGCATCAGTCGTAATAGTTCTGAAGAACTTAAACAAATGTTTGTGAAGCTTTTTTTATTTTATTTCTTTTTCAGTGTAGCTAATGTCAGTGGCAGTTTGTAATCATTTTGGGGTACAACTGAATGTCTCAAATAGAGGGTAATAGACAGATAGGGCAGTAAAGGAATTTGTAACAGGTCAAACTATTAGCTGTAGTTTATTTTATTTTACATTTGTTTACCGGGAAAGTCTGACTGGGCAAAAAAAACATTTTCAGCAGAGGCCCGGGAAGAAAAGCTCCACTAAGATCCAAAACAGTACATTTTGAAACAATACAATTCATTACATTATTAGCTATTAGCCTAGTTCTGAAAGCAAGTTACTGTCAGGAAACAAGGAATATAAATATGCAAAAGTGAGACAATCTAGCTTGTTACTGTTTACTGCTTTAAACATATGGGTGTCTGAAGGAGCAATCTGCTAACTTTTAAATAACAAACAGGCAAAATATTTGGTAAGACAGGGACAACTAATGCTTCTTTCATGAAATTCATCATCCATCAAGAAGAAAGGAAGAAAGAAACACAAGAAAGCAACATCCTGGCTATTTACAGCTCTTGTAAGAACTAAATTGGAATCTACAGCTAGTTTTGAAAACTGTAAAAAGGAGAAAATAAACTCGAAAGTATTCAAGGAACAATAACAGATGTGATGAAAGGTTGATTAGAGGGATAAAGGCTAGCAAACATTAACAAAAGAAATGTTAAGTATATGGCTATGAAGGGAAGTGTTTTAAGGGAAAGGTTCTCACTGATTTGCTGAATAACCAGAAAAAAAGCAAGAACACAAACAATAACATTCAACTCTGAACCAGATAATAAAAGGCAGAGACTAAAATTGTTTAAACAGGTGGTATTGGTACACCATTATCTGCACATGGCAATAAAAGTAACATAATATTTGAAAATATTTTGAAAATAAATTAAATTTCACTGTGAGAATAAAGAAATCAGCTTCCCGAGGCAGGATAATGCATTCATTTATTAATTTATTTGTTAACTTGGTAAGTGAATTGATCTTAAAGGATTTTTTCAGTCAGGACCTAAGCCGCACGCAAAATTTAAACATGAAAATTCAGGTTGAAATAAAAGCGGTTAAACAATTTAGTGGTGAACAAGTGTTGAGCTTGCATAGAGGAACTTGTTACTAACAGTGGAACTAATAAAAGCTTAGTACATCTAGATAAAACATTTAAGGGGCCATACTTGTCCATTTAATAGCAAAACACAGTACAAGAAACAGTGAAGGTAAATGTAATCTCAGATTAACAGAGACAGAATTAGCAAATAAATAAGCACTTTGTTTTACAAATCGTAGCAAAGCTGCACAGAATATGTACATCCATACAATAAATAACATGGTTAGTGCATCATAGCTGGTGTGTTATAATTCAGAATTTAATGACAGTATAAAGGATGGAGGTGACACAAGATGGTTAACAAGCACTTGCTGAAGACAAACATATCAGGCAGATATTACCAAAGTCAGACAGTCCATGCCAACTCTTGGACAATGGTTAGTCCAAAGTAGACTATGAGTGACGCTGCCCTGGGTTAGCCTCCACTACGGAGGTGTGTCTCTTAGATGGGGTGCAAGTGATATTGTGGCCTTAGTTATTCCATTCTGTAAAAGCTGGACAGGCAGGATAAGATGTAAGGCAAAAAGTAGGCTATGTGAGACGGAGATGAAAACTGAAATAAATAAAGTAGTCAGCTATTTAAAGTGTTGAAGTAAGTGTATGACATGTAGCCTGAATCATAGCTATGTGGCATGAATCATGCTTAGTTATGTGGCATGAATCCTGCTTAGTTATGTGGCATGAATCCTGCTTAGTTATGTGGCATGAATCGTGCTTAGTTAGGATGGTGAGCCTGGCATTTGAATATAGGTCTGCTTTTTGGTAAGTGAAGTTGTAAACTAAGGAAAGGCACAGCTGTTCTCACTGTAATGGCAATGTAGACGGGAAGTATTTCTTTGTCCTGGGGGTATTCAGTGAATTGCGGAAATGATTTCACTGAATGAGAGTTGATGAATCTGTGTTGGCTGAAAAGACATTTCGGCAAAGTAATATAGACCCAAGGGGCTAAGGTGGTCAAACCTTCACAAACTCTGAGAAGGTTTTTCAACAACAGCTGTTTGAGGGAGTAAGCGAAAGCCAGAATGGATGTATTATTACAACCATCCACTTGGGAGGGTTGTGGGATGATTTATTACAAGTTCTCACAGTGCAAAGTGAACCTGATAGTGAGAGAGCAGTTTCATGAGCAGACATAATGGACAAAATACAGGAAAACGCAGAAGATTTGGTCAAGGAGAAGAAATCATACATAGATAAGATAAAAGAGGGAGAAAGGGGAAAATAAACAAAACTGATTCAAGAAAAAAAAGAAGTATTTAGTAAGAATAAGTAGCAAAGAAGAAAAGGACTAGATAGGTATGATATCTTGGACAACATAATAACACTTTTGGGCACTTATCCATAAGAGGCAAGCATGTTTATTCATATTACTAAAGAAACATTCTTTGACATTATATTTGAAATTGGGCAGTGTATGGAAATGTTTTTGGGAGAATATAAGAAAAAAACTGTCTTCCATGGAATTTATATATACAGCATGTCCTATTTATTGTTGTGACAAGGTTTAGGTCCCTAGAGTGTGTAGCTCAGAGGGATTGGGATTTCTTTAGGTGTAGCATGTCCAACAGCTCTGGGTTTGACATAGTTTTATATGTTAGGCAGAGATCACCTTGGAGTAGGTGATATGCTACAGAGTAAAGCTGGAGTTTTTTGAGACAGCCAGTGTAGGGCATCTGTTTGAGGCCAGTAATCCTCTTTGTGAGGTACTTCTGTGGCCTTTCCAGCTGCTGCAGATGTCTTGTGAGGTGCATTCCAAAAGGGGTGTTGTACTCCATAATGGGTCTAATGAGTGTCAAGTAGAGGGGAACAGTGACCTCTTTATTCCTGGATGAGAACCCTTTTATGATGAGGTGTGCCATGTAGAAGGACTTCCTGACTACTGCGGTGATGTGACTATCAAAGGACAGACTACTGTCCACCTGGGTCCCAAGGTCTCTTATCACACATTCGGTGTTAAGTAGACTGCTGTCTATGTAGTAGTTCATGGGTGCAGAGTTTTACCAAAGGGGATGACAATACACCTTTAGGCATTGAGCTTGAGGCTATGGCTCTGACACCAGGCATCTGTCTCAGCAAGGCCCTTCTGTAGGATTTCCACATCATTTAGGGACTCGACTATGGTTCTTAGTTTGCAGTCATCTGCGAACTTCATTAGCCAGAGGTCTTCTGTGTTAGCCTGTACTTCAGAGAAGTAGATACCAAACAGGAGAGGTCCCAGGACTGAACCCTGTGGTACTCCACTTGTCACTGGTTTGAGGTCAGATTTGGAGTGTGCAACCTTTACAGCATGGGTTCTGTCAGTGAGCCATTTGGCAACCCATCTTGTGACGTAGGGATTTATACCTAGTTTAGTGAGTTTAGCTATAATTCCAAAATGGGGGATGGTGTCAAAAGCCTTGGCGAGGTCATGATAGGCTGTGTGAACCACCTTATCCTCATCTACGGCTTTGGTGACTGCCTCAAAGAAGTTGATCAGGTTCAGGAGGCATGATCTGCCTTTCACAAACCCGAACTGGGTGGGATCCAGAGTTTGGAGGTTACCAATGTCTTTGTTTATGAGTTCCATGATGATACATTCCATGGCCTTGCAGACCAGGCTCATCAGGGTAATAGGGCAATAGTTCCCAGGATCTGTGGTGGCTCCCCCTTTGTGGAGTGGGATAACTGTTGCTGTATGCCATTCAGTCAGCACAAAGCCTGATGTGAGGCTATGATTGAACATGGTGCTTAGGTGGGGAGCCAGTTCATTCTGAAGTTTATGTAAAATGCAACCTGGAATGTTGTCCAGTCCCATGGATGCTGTGTTTTTGGCTTTAGAGAGTGCAGCTTTTACCTGCATAGTTGTGATTATAGGGACTCTGCATTCTTCCTGTATATATATATGGGCCCTTTAGGGGATGGAGGGGGTAAAGTTAGCACTGAACCTATCTGCCAGGATGTTGGCAATATCAGTTGGTTCTGTAATTTTCGTGTCATTGTGCTGTAACTCAGAGCAGATCTGGGTGTTGCCATTGAGATTATTGACAAAGCTATAGAATGCTTTGAGGGTATCCCTAGAATCAGTGGCGATTTTGTTTTCGTAGCTAGCTTGATGAATAAATAAAGCTAGCTAAATGAATAAAGAAAAGATCAAAAAGCAGTTATCTAAACAAAGGTACTTTCTACAAGGTATAAAGGAAGAAGTGGCACCTTATTTGAGTAAAATCATAAAAGAAAATAAAAGGATAATAAGAGAAATACGAAACAAGAAAGGAGAAATTGTTAGAAGACAACAGGAAATAATGAAGGTAGTAAAAGAGGATATAGAAATGACATTTAAAGAAAGAAAGGTAAAAAGGTAACAGGAGTAGAAAGTAAAAAAAAGGACAGAACAGGATAATAAAGAAATAAAAGAAATTACAGTGGAAGAATTAAATAATATATTAAGGTTGGTGAATGCAGAATCGGCAACAGGAACAGATGGGATAGAATGTCACATGTATAAAAATATGTTACATTGACAGAAGAAGAAATACTTTGTGGAAGTTTTAAATGAATGGTTGGCTGAAGGTTTTGTGCAAAAAGAAATATATGTCAATGTTATGATATTCATATGAAAGAAAGGAGAAAAAAGACATAAGAAATTGGAAACATAGTATGTAATTATATTGATTATAAGATTTTTATGAAAATAATACAAAAGAATGGAACATAAATTAAAATATTAGAAGATACAACATTTAATAGAAAAGAAAAAGGATGTCAAGAATTATTAATGACAGAGAAATTGTGGACGATATAATGAATAGAAAAACAAGTTAAAAATTTGGCAGGTGATTTGAATAAAGCATTTGATAAAATATAACATGAAATATTATGGGATATAATGAAAGAATATGATTTAAGTGAGAGGATATAAAAATATTTCACACAGAGAATAAAAAAAATAATGTAAAAGTGTTAGTGAATGGGTAGGTAAGTTAGTAAATAGACATAAAATGTGGTATTAGACAGGGATGTGCAATGATTAGCATTTTATCTGGGTTGGTCATGAATGTAGCTGCTAGAAAAAAAATACAAAATTAAAGGTAGCAAAATATAAGACAATAGAACTTAGGTTACCAATCATGTTTTCATATATGGATGACATACTATTAGTAACAAAGAGCAAATAATGGACAAAGGAAGCCATTAAACTGCTAAATGAATACTTGGAGGCTAGAAGTTTGAGTATAAACATATGAAAGAGTAAAGGATTAGGAGAAGGTAAGAATATAAGAATATTCAGTTTAACATGAATGAAATAAAAATATTAGGTATAACATTTGGTAATGAAATAGTTAAAAAAGAACAATGGGAAGGCATAATAACAAAATTAAGAAATACATGTTTATTTTGGAAAACACATAAGTTGTCATTTGACAAGAAAGAGCATTTAGTAAACTCAGTGCTGCTAGGAAAAATTGCATATTTAACACATTTTTATGATCCCTACAAAATGTGAAAAATAAATAATGGCTATCGTGTTCCCATTTATATTGAGATCAAAATTTAACCCAACAAAAAAAAGGAATATTTTATGTTAAAGAAGGAGGAGCTTTGGGTTTACTAAATCTGGTGGTATATGCAGCATCATTAAATCTGTATAAAGTGTTGAGATGGATAAAATAAGAAAATGGATCGTTGATAAGTGTAATAATGAAAGAAAAATGTGTATGATGAATGAATTTAAAAGAGAGAAAGATTGTACGACTGGAGAAATGAGAGAATATCACGAAAAGTAATATTGTGCAAAATCAAGAAAAGGGATATAGAGGACAGAGAATTGTGTTATTTTAATATAATGAATAAATATGATTGTATGTGTATCAATGGGAAAAATGAGGATGAACAAATCAAAATGATAAAAGTGAGAACAGAATTATTTAAAAAAAATATGTAAATATTTTTTTTAAATGGAGACTGTCTTTAAAAAAATTGCTGGTGAAAGCTAACATACCTATAAAAATAAAAGAAAGAGTATGTAATTATTGGTGAGATGTCAAAAGAGCAGAACACATTTTTTTTTAATGTAAAAGGGTGAATAAATTATGGAAGAAGTTATTTGAAATTAATTATTTGGAAGGGATGAAGACAATGGAAAATATAAGTATGGCTATGTTGAAATATATATGTTGTAAAGGTAAAGGAAGGGAATATGTAATGAAAATGGCTAGGATGTTTTATATTATATGGACAATGTGGAATGAAAGACTAAAAGAGATAAAGTTTAATGAAGATGGATACTGACATAAATATTAAAAAATATATGATTTTGGTTATGGGAAGGGGTGGGGGGGGTCATAAAATGAATGTATATGAAGATAAATAGATGAATATATATAAAGCTATGTAAATGATGAAACGTTCATAAAATATTATAAACAATTGTAAACAGTGTATAATATGAAAATAATGTACATGTTGTAGATAATGTAGTTAATAAAGGTTCCCTACTCTTTTCAACAGTACTGTGCAACTTTTACACATCCATCTGAGCTATCACCAGGTCAGGTATATGGGGTCTTGGTTTAATGTAAAGGATGACACACCCAGGAAGCTTAAAAAATAAAAGATTTACAGAACCGAAGATGAATAAGGGGAGCATAATAGACTGAGGGGTAACTGAAAAAATCTAGAATGCTCATGGCAAATTACTTAGAAACTATAAATGAACATAGAACAATAGTTTAAAAAAAATATGTTTGATGGTAACCCCAAAGCAACTGATTTGTTGGCTCAAAGATTGTTGCAACAAAAGGTTGAAAGGATGATAACAAAAACCAGAAATTATGAAATTGGTAGGGTAGAAGTGGACCCAGGAAAAATTATAAATGTATTGGTAAATTATTACACTGCTCTATATAAATACATAAGATGTAGAGGTTGAGAGTAGCAGTTAGGAAATGGTGACATGTTTGAGATGATTACAACTTATTCAGTTAACATAAGTAGAAAGAGGCACTGTGTCAGTAATCAACCTATCTATTATAGGGATAGAACTCACAGCCCTCTATGCCAGTGATGAGTGTTCTACCATTTGCACCACTGACACTACTGAAAGGATACTGAAAATGAAAATAAAAAAGTGCAAGCACTGATTCCTGTGACTGCAATATGATAAAATATTAGATAAACAGTTAGAACATTAGTTTATTAGCTGAAGGCTGGGCGGGTCTTTTTTCTGAACACTTTTAAAAATAATAATGTTTAATTAAATGTGTGCAACCATTTTTCTATGATAAAGAAGGAATAGAAATTAGATAGCATCACAGAGACATTACTTTAGAAAAGCACATGTCAAATCATGTGTTGTAGCATGAATAAGTATGACTTCTAAAAGGGATGACAACTTACTGCTATATAGCTCTTGTACCTGCCAACTGCAAATATGCATGTGTAAGTTACCAGAATGAAGATTCTGTGTGAAAAATGTCAGGCGTTAATAGAGATAGTAGTATTTACTCAGAATAGCTGCAGTGGCATTATTAACACTAAATGCAAACGGTCATACTGGGACAGAAAAAAACAAAGGGTCACAACCGACATTAAGAAGTGCAGGGTACAACCAATAGTAATGTTACTGGATTAATCCTTGGACAGGAATGAAGATGTGAATTTGTCAAAGTAAGGGTTTTGGGGTGTAGACTTATCAGAATATTGAGGTAAAGGATGATGAGAGTAATAGTGGCAGAAAAAGGGGCTCCAACAGTGATAGCAGAAAAATATATTAATGGTAGATAGTGACAGCGTGCATTGGGGGTAAATGATAAGGAAGACGGTTTATCTTGGCATGTGCTTGTATGGTAACCATCTGATATTCCAAGGTTCATTACCGTGATTCCCAGAATAGCAAAACAGAATGAATGAAAGTGCAACCTTACATTGCTGTTTGTCAAAATATTCCCTTTTCTCTTAGATATGGTGATCTCAAAGTTGGTGTGTATACGTTTTGGCTTGCTGCCCCTCCCCCCACATCAGTTGATGTGGGGAAGCATAGGGTGATCTCAAAGTTGGTGTGTATATGTTTTGGCTTGCTGCCCCTCCCCCCACATCAGTTGATGTGGGGTAGCATAGCTCTGTGTAAAAGACAACTTTAAAAAAGAACAGTGATGCTCAACATTTACTCTTCTCTTACAGATTTGAAATATCTTTTATTCTTTTTTTTTTTCTTATTCTGGGGCTCACACTTACGAGTCTTGGAATTAAAAGATAGAGCTAGTTATAGTGTCTGTGAGGCAGCACTATTTGAGCTGAGAAGGATTTGGGGGAGGATATGTTTTCAGCAATGTATTTTAATTATGAGTGGTAACTAGAATTTGACTTCTAATAGTGGTCAGGTTATAAGGAGGGCTACAAGGTAGGTTACAACTAGAGGGGGCGGGTTTTTAAAAAAATATTTGAAAGTATTTGGTATGTTATTTCAGTAGCAGGCACACAATCAGAATTTCTGTATTATTCCCTAAGGTTCAGCAACTGGGCCAGTTGACTAGAATTTATGTATGATGCAAGCATGTTCATTTGAAATTACTGAGACTTGCCAGTAACTGTAGCTGACCATGCCTTTGTCATATTTATTTACATATTTATTTAAAAGAGGAATTTATGGACTGGGTAGGAGTTAACATTCAACAGCTGCTAAGGTAGATAGAAAGTGACCATTAAGGGGTAGTTTGCACATGGGACAAACTGAAAATTGAGGGGAGTACATGTTGGAAATGTGAAGGTGAACGGATAGAAAACTGGGAATACATAATTTGGGAATGTATGGATTTGACTGATTTGAAAGACAGAATGCTTGGATACAAATGCTGGAGAAACAAATTGTAGTGACTAAGGGGATGAGCTTTTTGAGCTGATGTTTAGGATTAGAAGTGCCAAGGCATAGTAAATCCACATTAATGCTGATAGCAGCCAAAAATACACAAAACAAAAATAAATAATAATGACAATAATGGAAATAAAAGATTAAAGCAACTTTAAAGGGCGTACTCAGTTGTGTAAAAGAAATTAAGGACACTGAGATGGGATCTTTAATGAGAAGGTAAAGTGGATACAATGGTATATTTGGGATCAATACATGTAAAATAATGGCCAGGAAGATGAGTGAAATGGGGTTTTCAAGGTGACGACCGTACCGTATGCAGCTAAAAGCAGGGCTCTGTGCAGTGAGCTGTTTAAATCAATAAAGCTTATGCTGTAAATGAACAGAAATTGGTAGATGAAGTGTCTATGATGGCCAAACGGTCAGCAAAGACAGGAAGATATAAAGTGAAAGGGAGATAAACTATGGACAATCGGGAGGAGACTCCAAGCAATGCAGCAAAGCAGCGATAGGAAAAGCAGATGGAAACGGCATCCAAACGAGAAAACTCTTCAGTCACCATAAAAAAAGAATGATTTGTGGATGAAATAGCTGGTAGGCAAACTACTGAAAAAAAAATGAAAGTAAATGGTAGAACAGCAATTAAATTATTAACATATGAACAGATACCAGTGACACTGGTTGAACTCAAGTGTATGTATGACCTGAAAGAATTTATTTGGAAGGTGAAAGGACAAGAATTAAATTGGATATACTGATTCTCAGAGAAAATCGGAGGTTTGCAATGATAGCAGAATCAGCTGAAAGGAAGAATTGTAGATAATTTATAACACAATTTCTCAGCACATGGACTGGGCTTTTCATTGTTTATATTAAAATACAAAGAGCACATCCATTAAATCTTTTCAATTTGAGACAGAAACTAGCCAAGGAATACACTGATTAAAATGTAGATGTGCTAGCCTAAGGAAAAAAAATATTCTGTTTTGCAGAAGAAGGGAACAATATTAAATGATGGAAATGCGAGGTTTGATGTGGATAAGGGCTTCTCATTGCAAACACAAACTGCTAGAAATGCTTTTCTTCCTTCCATAAGACTGCAGAGAATGAGCCTTTGTTTCAAGTTATTGTATCCTGTATTACTTGAATGTTATATTCATTTGGATTAAAAGTCTACATGGATACTCAAAAGGGCACAAGATGAACATGCAAAAAGACAAGCACAGCTGGACGCAAGAGAAGATAGTGCAGAAGAAGCAACTAGGCGACAGTTCCAGGAAAGCAAAATATGGATAATTAAAGGGAGACATTTCCAGCAAAGCCTTTTCTTGTTTTCCAAAACAGAAAAAGACAAAACAGCTTTTAAAAAGTGTAAGAATCTATAAAACCACAATGTACCAGATACAATGAAAGTGAGCATTATTTAAAAAAATAAATATTTAAATGAACACTGATGTGATATAATCAAATGTGGGCTGCATTCCGAGTGACACCCGAACAAAATTTAAATCCTTATGTGCTAATTATAAAATAACTATTTAGTTAATATAAATGTAATAATATAAGTATTATATGTCAAATGTTACTTAAAATGGAAAGTTTGTATCTAACTGAGTGGAGGTACTATACTACATGCTGTCTGGTAAAAGTCCCTGTGCATAAACTGTAACTGAGTTTATGTTGCTTTTAAGAAACATGCTATAATAGTAGGGATGGAAGAGTGAGAGAGAAGTAAATGAATGATGAATGAAAATAAAAACAATATAATATGTGAAGCAAACCAACAGACAACACTGTATAACATATGGTAGGTATAGGAATGCATACAAACTTATTGAGACAAATAAGCTGATTGAAAGTAGACTAGATATGGTATGTACATGAACTCAGCTTGGGGAAGTGAGTGACTTATTTAGCATGCACAGTACACTGCACATGCTCACATAATGCAGTCCTGTCAAGTGAGATTTGTAGAGTGTAGAGCATGTTAAGGCATATGCCAGCATCCAGCATGTTGTCAGGGTGAGGGAGACTACCAGGGAAGCTACTTGGGACAGAGCACACATGTGGGCAATGCACACACACACAAACACACACACACATGCAGACATACAGACACACACAAACATACACACACACATACACACACACACACACACACACACACACACACACACACACACACACACACACACACACATGCATGTATCTGTTATATTAGAAATACAGACACACCAGAATACTAACACTCAAAATACTAAAACAAAAACAGTTACAATACATAATTCTAACACATGAAAATCCCCAACTGACAATACAGATGAAACCATCCAAACCTTGCATTAAAATAATGGGGAAAAAGATAAACGATCTCCTTTTGTGATCAGTTTAAATTAAAAATAATTAATAAAATAATATTAAACAAATAAAAGAACCACAAAATTCTAAGAATTCCATGACAAATAGTTTATTATGTTCACAAATCTCTGACTGTAAATATTGTTGTGATTGTTTTACAAATTGAAAATCCAATAAAAAGTTAAAAAAAATAGTTTGTCGAATACTGGATGTGTCATGGAAAGGCATTTTCTTTTTTTTGTTCAAATGTTTTTTATTAATTTTTCAAATAATTCCATTGTATAATAATCGTAATACATTTTCTGATAAATAGAACAGTATTATTAACTATATACGATATTTACAATTGGCCTAAAAATTAATTATTATATTGATCAGTCTAGTCAGAGTAACATCATATTAATGAGAGATCATTTGTTCCTTTTTCTTTCACCCTCATTAAGGGTTTAAGTTCAAGTTTAGTGTCTCAATAAGTGACAGTATTTTTTCCCATGGATTCTTGTTCCGTCATCTTGGTGCTATTCTTAATTTTTTTACTCTGGTTTTCAACAATGCAGATTCCTTCAATATTGACAAAAATTCTTTAAATGATGGTTCCAGATTTGACTTCCATTTTCTGGTAATACATTTTCTAGCATTTGCTAAAATGTTCCATAGTAAGTAAATATTGCTGTTATTTAATTCTAAATTCTCATTAACATTTAACAAAATTAGAGATTTACTTACTACAAATGTATCTGAAAATATGGCTTGTATAAAATTGGTGACATCTTCCCAAAATGTTTTAACTTTAATACAGTCATGAAATACATGTATCCAATCTGCTTTACAACTTTGCAAGCATCTCCAACATGTAACATTATTAGAGGTATTACATTTTTAAAATCTACTTGGAGTAAAAAAGGATCTATGCAGGAATTTCCATGTGTAAATTCTCCAAAATTGCATGTTGGATGTCAATTTAATAGAATTTAGTATTTTGGTTTTATTTTCCAGGGATAAATTTATTGAATGACCTTTTGTTATATGATTCCAAAATTTTTGATTGATTTTAACTCTATAATTTATTAAAATTTTATATAATTTTGATGTCAAATTTTCCCAATTTTGATTATTATATACTAATTCATATAAATGAATTATAAGTGTAGGTCTTTCTCTAAAAGAAGAATTGTTAATTATTCTGCATATATCTTACGAATATAGCAGTATACTTTGTAATAAAACCCAGTCTGATGTAGAAAGATTATATGTTTTTATTATATGTTGACTATCCATAACCTTATGTTCATTAATGCATTGTTGCCAGCAAATTAATCGTTTCTTTTCCCAAATAATGAAAACCATCCTATGCATTTTGTTTTGAAAATTTCTTGTTACATTGAAAGGATATAAAAGTTCTAACCATAACTTTATATCTGTATTAGAAGTTACAAATCTTCAATAAACTGGAACAGTAATCAGGATACACCACGAGAAGTCCAATGTTGTCAGTAAAATTCTTTTATTCCATAAAAGCTGCTGAAGTTACAAATCTTCTAAATTAATTATACATGTCTTTTAAGTATTTTAGATTAGTAGGTTTTGTTAAATTATATTGAAGGCTAGTGCATAAGATATGTCATGGTTTATTAATATGATTATCTATCATTAAATTCTTTAAAATTGTATTTTCATTTGAATAAATAACAGTGTGAAGAGATTTCCAGTCAGAAGAATAGCACGGATCTATCCAATTTATAATTATTTTAAAAATGGAGGCACTACTATAAGTTTCAATATCTGGGAAATTGATTCCACCTAGTTTCCAAGGTCTAATGTGGTGTGTAAAAGCTATTCTGTCTTTATTAAGATGCCAGAAAAATCTTAATAATAATGTATTTCTTTCTTTTAAAAAATATTTGTCTGGTATTACTGGAATGGCTTGTGCTATATATAGGATTTTTGGGAGTAATATTATTTTTATTACTCACAATCTATCTTCAAATGTTATATATATTTTATTCCATTTTATTATATTTGACTTTATTGTGTCTATGATTTTCCTATAATTTATATTTAAAATTTTTTCTAATGTTGTACTTAATGTTATACCTAGATAGTTTAAAGTGAGAGTTTGTTTACCAATTATATGATTATCATCTATTTGAAAATCATTTTTTATTCAATATCATAAAATTTTATTTCGTTTTGTTAAAATGTAGTCCTGAAATCAAATAAAATTTTTCAACTTGTATATCTAATTCTTTTAATGAATTTTTAGAAGTAGTTGTGGTAAGAAGTATATCATTTGTGAATAACATTATTTTTGAATTATATTGATTATATAAATTTATACTCTCTATTTTGGGATTGTTTCGTATTGAGATGGCAAATATTTCAATGGCTAATGCAAATAATATGGGGGACATGGGACAACCTTGTTTTGTGCCTTTTGTCAATATTATTGATTCAGATGTGAAAGGTCCTAATTTTGCATATGCTAAATTGTTTTTATATATGTTTTTTATTAATGAAATAAAGGAGCTAGGAAACTCATAATACTCTAATACTTTAAACAAGAAATCCCACTTTAAGGAGTCAAAAGCTTTCTCTATATCCAATGCAATTATTAAGGCTTCTTGTTTTTCTCTGTTTAAATAATTAATAACAGTTAGTATTCTTTGTATATTATCATAGGTGCGCCTATTGTGTATAAACCCTGTTTGATCTTCATTTATATTTTTTATCATAGATTTTTTGATTCTATTGACTAAAATAGCCATAAAGATTTTGCAATCATTGTTGAATAATGAAATTGGTCTATAGGAGCTGCATTTTGATGTATCTTTATTTTCTTTTATTATAGGAGTAATTAATGAGTATCTCCAAGATGGTGGAATGGTATTGTGTGTTTGTATTTCTATTAAGGTTTTTTGGAAGACTGAGATTATGGATGGTGGAAAGATTTTGTATATTTCAGCTACAGTGCCATCCATTCCTGGAGCTTTATTATTTTTGCTTTCTTTAATTTTCTCTGAAATTTCTTTATGAGTAATTTGCTTTTGAAGCTCTAATTTTAAATTTTCTGGAATTGTTTTAATCAATCAGGTTTCAAATCTAAATAAAATGTTTTTGTTTGAATTCCTTCCATCTTATAATGTTCTGTAAAATGATATTTAAAAACATCTAGTATATCACTTATGTCTGACACCTTCTTGTTCTTCCTTCTTTCATGTATGACAGTAGTAATGTTATTTCGTTTAGATTGTACTTTGACTCTTATCGCCAGGTTATGCATATGTTTAGGAGAAACAGCATATGAGTTTAATTTTAATATTTCTAGTGCTAGATTAGTTTTATGTGTTAACATTTCATTAAACTTCTCATGCAAATCATTCATTTTCTTCTTATTAGTAAGTACATTTGTTAAATTATTATTATTTATGTTTGTAATTTGATTTTGTATGTTAAGTAATTCTGATTCCCATTCTTTTAGTTTATTTTTGTACCATGTGATAATTTTACCATAAATATAGGCTTTTAAAGCATCCCATATCATAACTATGTTGCGTTCATTAGTGAGATTAGTGTCTAGAAAGAATTTCAACTCTGTAAGTAGCCAAGGTTTAAATTCTTTTAGTTTCGTAATATATGATGGAATTATTGTCATTTGTATTAATTTCTTAAAGTTTGTTTGAATATTAATAAGAATTGCTCTATGATCTGATAATGAACATGGTATTATTGTAAAACTATTTATCTTCGCATCAAGGTCTTGTGCAACAAAAATTTTATCTATTCTTGTTTGGGTTGTAAATCTGTGATCCTGGTGCGAAAATAACAGAGTTACTCTCTCTAAATTTGAATGTATCTATTAAATTATGATTTTCAATCCGTTTTTTGAGTAGCTTTGCTATATGGGTTATGCATACATTTCTTTAATTGGTGGTCTCAGAATTATCAAGAATGCAATTAAAGTCACCACCTATTATCAAGCTACCTTTATATGTTTTACTAATAAAGTCTAGATGTTTCTTTGTCGTACCTTTTCCTATTCCTGGAAACCAATAAAGATTCACTAATGTCCAGATTTTATTATTGAATTTTATTATAACAAGTGTTATAAGTCCCTCTTTATCTTCATAGCTATAAAGAATTTGTGGATTAATAATATTTTTCTCCATAGTATCCTAACTCCTCTAGTTTTGGTTTTATATGATGAGTGCGCTATTGTTGTATAGTCATTTGGATTCCATAAATGGTTTTAATCAGATTTAAGTGAGTCTCTTGAAGAAATATTACTTGTGCTTTGTTTAATTTTTAATATTTTAGTAGGTTTGATCTTTTCTTTGGATTATTTAAACCATTTATGTTCAAAGAAAGCAGTGTTAAGTTCATATTTCTTGTTGAGTTTCATGCTTGCTAATATTTAGAGTGATGTTCAAGTATATTTCATAGTATTGTATTTGGAGCAAATGTATCCTTATTTCATGTATCATGAATAGACTGAATCTCTTTTGTAATACCTTTATATTGATGTTCATTTCAGGCCATAATAAAAAAGTGAAAAATGAGTTAAGTAAAATTATTTTGATTAATATAAGCCTTACTTTCAACCTTCCCCCCATCACACATGGAATGATATACATTCCTAATCTGATAGACAAAAACAAAATATCTACCAGATTAACCCTCATGTTTGATAGACAGATGTCCTTATGCTCCATTCTTGTATTATTAGAGACCTTTGAGATTACAAGAATATCTCAGCCTTTTTCCCCTTCTTTCCTTTTCTTTCCCTTTCTCTTCTTTTCTTCTTTCTTTTCTCTTTCTTGTCTCTTTTTTCCCTTCTCCTTCATTAATACCAATGCAGGTTACATCTTCTCAGATATATAGTGAATGTATGAGAAGAAGGAAATAAAAACAATCACAATAATAAAACCAATTGAAGTTTTATCTGTGTTATAATTGAAATTATTTTCTATACTATCCATACTTTGTGAGTTTTAATTCTTATGTGATTGTCTGAATATTGAGTAAATCCTTTCCACTCTTTTTCCCAATTCAAACCAAACAAAAAGTAAACTAGTATATATGGAATGATATTTATAGTTCTAAATATTATGTACATAGTGAAACACATAACTAATTGTAGGCTATATACATACATATAAATACATTCCTTATTATGAACATATAATAACACGCAAATCACATGGCTGAGTATCCTCATCTCAAAGAAGTTGAACCCATTATCAAGTTGCTCTAATGTCGTCTTCTTTTCCCTCTCTCTCTCCCTCATGTAAAAGAACAATTTGCAAAGACATAAATAAGTGTTTTATTATATACTATTTTCATTGAACCATTCATAGTGACTAACTGATATCAACTATAAAGCATTTCTAAATCTGATGTAGATATAGATTTTCTATATATGTACATGACACAACTATTAACATAGTAATATATGAATCAAATATTCAAGTTAATCATCTAAAAGAAGATGATAAATAAATTATTTTCCAAATACATATTGATTGCAATGAAATCTATTTTACATAAATAAAGATTTAAAATAATTCATTGAATTGTATATGCTTGTAATTTTCCCATGAATCAAGAAATTGTATTACATACACAGCTGTAATATTGTTTTTCACCAAAAGACATATAGTTTTTTGTTAGTGTAAACATAAGGTAAAACTCTACAAACTAGTTATTGTTCTAAAAATAATTTTAAACTCATAGATGACTTATTATATCCAATGTTTCTTTGGCTATTTGATTATATACTTCAAACCCTAGTTTATAATGCATATTAGATTCTTACAGTTATTAGTAATCCTTTGTCTTTTCATATAATTCAAAAGTTTAATATATAAAAGTTGCTATAAGTTAAAGAAACATTTTAGAAACATTTTATATAAAAGACCCGTCTTGTTCATTCATTCAAATATAACAGATTTAACTTTCTGTCAACAAAGACTATTGAACCATCAAGATTTTTATTTAGGATATGTTTACTGGTTAAAATATATAAGACTCAGAATGCCCACTGAAGCGCATTGTAGTATTTCATTTGTTGTGCAGCTTAGCTATGGGAGAGTAAATGAGTTTCTATGCATGACAGAATGTGAATTAAGTTTCCAAATAAAAGGTATAAATATCATAACTAGAATCGATTAAAAATTATATGTCTGTATTCGCACATGTGCACACTGTCAAATCTAGCCATGTAAATTATAAACATATTTGTGTGCAGTCACTTATTTATGCTCGTCTCTGTGCTTATGCATTTATTTGTAGGTTAACACATACAGACACATATTTTCATGTTTGGAATTTGTGGAGCAAATAAAAGGCCTGATACAAAAATCAATGGATTCCTTTTGTGTCTGAGATCTGGTGCTAAAGAATTGCCTTGATGAGCAATAACTGTACTGCTAAAGGCCAACCTATCTGTTTTAAAATGGTATGTTTATAACTTACAGCGATTAGCCTATCAAGTAATGAAACCATATAGGTATGACATTCTCATTTAGTATGAATGTTAGTAAATAGTCATTGATGTAAGGCTCTTATATGCCATTGTGCACCTGTGTCTACTTAAAATATATGACAAAATACCTCTAAATGTCTTGATGTCATTGTACTGGGAGATCTTATCTCCCGTCTGATCACTCTTGCACATGAGTGACCATTGTCCCCAGGGTCTGTTTGCAGAATCCTAACTAGTGCTCTCTCTCCGAAGAAAGCTTAGACGCAGAGACTGCACTGTCTTGTGACATCACCAAATTGAATTCTTAGTTCTAGTTAGCACAACGATCCACCAAGAGAGTGAAAGGATTTAAAATTAGATAAGAAAAGTGATATATTCTACTGTATGAGAATATGTACAAAGACCACTCACTGTTATCACTTGCATGAGAGATATAGCTAGAGCAGCATACAACAGAGTAAAAGTTATCATTATTCATTAACTTTAAACTTCTTTAAGACTATTATAAAAGTAACTGTAAGAATGAAGAATTTATTTTATAAGACATGCCTTAAAATGTTAAGAAACTCAATGTGTGTCAGTAATGGAGAAGAATAAAATTAACAACACCAAAGCCGTAACTAATTAAAAAAAGCTATTGAAGCAAAGAAGTTTTAGTCTTTGCAAGTGGTTGAAATCCATGAATGGTTAAGAAAACACTGACAATACTTGGCTTTGATATTTTGGTCTATGATACAACTATAACAATGTTCAAATCTCCATTGTAAGCTTGTCATGACATATCTCTGTGATGGACAGTTTCCTATCTTACTTTAAGAGGCACTATAACAGTGGTAAATTCTAGCAAAGCATGCCTTACATCACTTTTTCAAACTGTTATCTAGCCTTGTGCTTCACAGCGATAACATTCTCATTCAAGGTTAGTTGAAAGAAAAAATTGACTTATTTATTCATCCTTCTTTACTTCACTTTGACTGAGTTTCCACAACTCTTTACAGAGTTAGTTTACAGTATTTTCCTGAACTAAATAAACGTATTTCTTCCTATTGTTTAGGCTTGTCTTATCAGTACATTTATTATAAAGTACTTCATATTTATACCAACAAAATATTCTGAGTCTAACCAAAAGCTTTACAGTATACAAAGCAATTCTCTTTTTTGAAATAAAGTTTAATTGTAAGCATTGAAATCAGAAGCTTCTGAAAGATAGAATGAATTCTGTTCATTAAAATTCAGAACAATTTCATGACAATTTTCCTGAATGATTTGAACATTAATAATTAGTGTGTAATCAGAACTATATTAGAGGGTGCTTGTCACTTTAAGATCAACAGGAAGTGTACAGATGTATTGACGTGCAGTCTTTTGATATCTTGACTAGCAGTTTTATACACTGAATGCCTACCACTCACCACCCTGTAAAGGTAATTGTTTTTGTTTATATTTCGAAATTAATGATTTAGTCCATGTACTAGTATAAAGGGCTCTTTTCGCATTGCATTTTATAATTATTGTAGTCCGATAACAGCAGAATGCACTCATACTATTTTTTCCCTTAGCAGCACTGCACTGTATTCTGCTCTCTTTCACTCTCTTTTACATCACCGTACCTTCGAAGAGCATAAGCACAAGCTATTAATGTAACTGTGGTGTTGAATGATTACGAGAACGCTATTTGTGTGTTTGCAAGTGTGTTTGACAGTAAAATGGGCTTGCAGTTCTTGTAAACAGCCGTTATTTATTCACATCCTCGTCAGACAGTTTGTGTTTGAAAAAAAAGAAAATGATGCTTTAAACTGAAACGATAAAGTGTTCAACATCAAGAAAAAAAAAAAACTCCTCATTCACTGTTCGCGCCTACAAAACTATCCTCCTGTCATCATCCCAATCAATTATATAGCTACTATATTCAT